>NW_023637625.1:1932252-2071512 GCF_015220235.1 Choloepus didactylus | reverse complement strand
AACAATAGGGTACTTTCACTGAAGAATACTGATGGCATCTGGAAAATCTCTGTTTGCTGGGAAGGCACATGGCTGGCATCCACTAATCCCAGGTTTTTTACCAGCTCCTTTCTCAGCTCTGGTGTGTTCTTGATTCTTTCTCCCAGAACATTTCTCTCTAAGTGCCTGGGGGTTCTGTCTTATCATATTCTGGGGCAAACTCTGGGTTTCATCTCTTGGCTAACTGTCCTTCTGTCTGCATCTCCAAGCATGTCTAAGCATCCCCACGTCAGCAAGTGTCTAGGCCTGTGTGGCTCTTTTTAAAGTATTCCAGTAAAGTAATCAAGACCCATGCTGAATGGGCAGGCCCACACTTCCATGGAAATAATCCAATCAAAATTATCACATACAGTTGGGTGAGTCACATCTCCATGGAAACAACCTAATCCAAATATCCCACAAGATTGGATTAAAAGATCATGGCTTTTTCTTGGGGATCATAATATATCCAAACTGGCACAGGTTGCTTCCATTTTTGGGCAATTGTGAATAATACCACCATGAATATCAGGGTGCAAATATGTGCTCAAATCCCTGCTTTCATTACTTTTGGAGAGATTCCCAGCTGTCAGATTTCTGGGTCATATGGTAGCTCTGTATATAGCTTTCTGAAGAACTAACAAACTGTCTTCCACAGTGGGTGAACAATTTTACATTGCTACCAGCAAAAAAAATGAGTTTTCTTATTTCTCCACATCCACTCCAAGATGTTATTTTCTGTTTTTTCTTTAATAGTGGCAATTATAATGGGTGTGAAATAGTATCTCATTTGGTTTGGTTCTCCCTGCTGGCTAATGATGTTGAGTCTCTTTCCATGTACTTTCTGGCTATTTTTATATCTTCTTTGGAGAGATTTTTGTTCATTTGCCCATTTTTCAGTTGGATTTTTTGTCTTTTTTTTTCAGTTGAAGGATTTATTTGTATATTCTGAATGTTAAACCTTTATTGGATATGTGGTTTCCAAATATTTTCTCCCATTGTGTGAGTTGTATTTTAACTTTCATGATAAATTCCTTTGAGGCACAAATTTTTTTAATTGTGATCAGGTCCCATTTATCTATTTTTCTTTTCTTGCTTGTGCTTAGGCTGTGTGCCAGTTTGGATATATTCTGTCCCCTGAAAAGCCATGTTTTAATCCAGTCTTGTGCGATAGTTGGATTAGGTTGTTTTCATAGAGATGTGACTCACCCAGCTGTAGGTGATAATTTTGATTAGATTATTTCCATGGAGGTGCAGTGCTGTCTATTCAGCATGGTTCTTATTAGTTTACTGGAGTCCTTTAAAAAAAGTAACCCAGACCCAGACATTTGTTGATGCTTCAAGATGCTAGCCCAGAGTTTGCTCTGGAGAGCTAAGAGAGGACAAAACTCTCCAAGAGCTCCTGAGAGAGACTTTGGAAAGATGCTTAGGAGCTGATGCTTAGAGATTCTTGGAGTTGTGGAGAGAAGGATGTATGGAAATGCTAAGCAAATGATGCATAGGAGCTGAGAGAGGAGCTGAAACACAACCTGGGACCAGAAGACAGCAGCCATATACCTTATCAGCTGACAGAGGTGTTCTGGATGCCATTGGTCATTCTTCAGTGAAGGTATCCTCTTGTTGATGTCTTAATCTGGGAACTTTTATGGCTGTAGAACTGTAAATCTGTAATCTAATAAATCCCCTCTATAAAAGCCAATCCATTTCTGGTATTTTGCATAATGGCAGCATTAGCAAACCAGAGATGAATGTAAAATCTAAGAATTCATTGACTGACACCCCATGTTCGATGTGGATAGTGGAAGAGTCTGAGAGAGAGGGAAAAAAAGTGATTTCTGAGAAGGAGTTTGAAAGATGAAGAAGAGTTTTCTAGGCAGACAAAGATGAAAAGTCTATCTAGTCTACCCTAGATAGAGGAGTTCACGGCAGCATGGAAACTGGGTTACAGATGAAGATTCTCAAGCACAGAGAGGTTAAAAATCACTTGCAGAGAGGTGGGGCAAGATGGCGGACTGGTGAGCTGTATGTTTTAGTTACTCCTCCAAGAAAGTAGGTAGAAAGCCAGGAACTGCATGGACTGGACACCACAGAGCAATCTGACTTTGGGCATACTTCATACAACACTCATGAAAACGTGGAACTGCTGAGATCAGTGAAATCTGTAAGTTTTTGTGGCCAGGGGACCCGCGCCCCTCCCTGCCAGGCTCAGTCCCGTGGGAGGAGGGGCTGTCAGCTCCGGGAAGGAGAAGGGAGAACTGCAGTGGCAGCCCTTATCGGAAACTCATGCTGCTGATCCAAACTCCAACCATAGATAGACTGAGACCAGACACCAGAGAATCTGAGAGCAGCCAGCCCAGCAGAGAGGAGACAGGCATAGAAAAAAAAACAACATGAAAAACTCCAAAATAAAAGCAGAGGATTTTTGGAGTTCTGGTGAACATAGAAAGGGGAAGGGCAGAGCTCAGGCCCTCAGGCTCATATGCAAATCCCAAAGAAAAGCTGATCTCTCTGCCCTGTGGACATTTCCCTAATGGCCCTAATTGCTTTGTCTCCTAGCATTTCAATAACCCATTAGATCTCTGAGGAGGGCCGTTTTTTTTTCAATCCTTTTTTCTTTTTCTAAAACAATTACTCTAAGAAGCCCAATACAGAAAGCTTCAAAGACTTGCAATTTGGGCAGGTCAAGTCAAGAGCAGAACTAAGAGAGCTCTGAGACAAAAGGCAATAATCCAGTGGCTGAGAAAATTCACTAAACACCACAACTTCCCAAGAAAAGGGGGGTGTCCGCTCACAGCCATCATCCTGGTGGACAGGAAACACTCCTGCCCATCGCCAACCCCATAGCCCAGAGCTGCCCCAGACAACCCAGTGTGATGGAAGTGCTTCAAATAACAGGCACACACCACAAAACTGGGCGTGGACATTAGCCTTCCCTGCAACCTCAGCTGATTGTCCCAGAGTTGGGAAGGTGGAGCAGTGTGAATTAACAAAGCCCCATTCAGCCATCATTTCAGCAGACTGGGAGCCTCCCCACACAGCCCAGCAGCCCAGAACTGCCCTGGGGGGGATGACACTCACCTGTGACATAGCACAGTCATCCCTCAACAGAGGACCCGGGATGCACAGCCTGGAAGAGGGGCCCACTTGCAAGTCTCAGGAGCCATACGCCAATACCAAGGACTTGTGGGTCAGTGGCAGAGACAAACTGTGGCAGGACTGAACTGAAGGATTAGACTATTGCAGCAGCTTTAAAACTCTAGGATCACCAGGGAGATTTGATTGTTAGAGCCACCCCCCCCCGACTGCCCAGAAACACACCCCATACACAGGGCAGGCAACACCAACTACACACGCAAGCTTGGTACACCAATTGGACCCCACAAGACTCACTCCCCCACTCACCAAAAAGGCTAACCAGGGGAGAACTGTCTTGTGGAGAACAGGTGGCTTGTGGACGCCACCTGCTGGTTAGTTAGAGAAAGTGTGCTCCACGAAGCTGTAGATCTGATAATTTAGAGATAAGGACTTCAATTGGTCTACAAATCCTGAAAGAACCCTATCAAGTTCAGCAAATGCCACGAGGCCAAAAAGAGAAAATTATAAAGCATATGAAAAAACCAGACGATATGGATAACCCAGGCCCAAACACCCAAATCAAAAGATCAGAAGAGACACAGCACCCAGAGCAGTTACTCAAAGAACTAAAGATGAACAATGAGACCATAGTATGGGAGACAAAGGAAATCAAGAAGACCCTAGAAGAGCATAAAGAAGACATTGCAAGACTAAATAAAAAAATGGATGATCTTATGGAAATTAAAGAAACTGCTGACCAAATTAAAAAGATTCTGGACACTCATAGTACAAGACTAGAGGAAGTTGAACAATGAATCAGTGACCTCGAAGATGACAGAATGGAAAATGAAAGCATAAAAGAAAGAATGGGGAAAAAAATTGAAAAAATCGAAATAGACCTCAGGGATATGATAGATAATATGAAACGTCCGAATATAAGACTCATTGGTGTCCCAGAAAGGGAAGAAAAGGGTAAAGGTCTAGGAAGAGTATTCAAAGAAATTGTTGGGGAAAACTTCCCAAATCTTCTAAACAACATAAATACACAAATCATAAATGCTCAGCAAACCCCAAATAGAATAAATCCAAATAAACCCACTCCGAGACATATACTGATCACACTCTCAAACACAGAAGAGAAGGAGCAAGTTCTGAAAGCAGCAAGAGAAAAGCAATTCACCACATACAAAGGAAACAGCATAAGACTAAGTAGTGACTACTCAGCAGCCACCATGGAGGCGAGAAGGCAGTGGCACGATATATTTAAAATTCTGAGTGAGAAAAATTTCCAGCCAAGAATACTTTATCCAGCAACGCTCTCCTTCAAATTTGAGGGGGAGCTTAAATTTTTCACAGACAAACAAATGCTGAGAGAATTTGCTAACAAGAGACCTGCCCTACTGGAGATAATAAAGGGAGCCCTACAGACAGAGAAACAAAGAAACGACAGAGAGACTTGGAGAAAGGTTCAGTACTAAAGAGATTCGGTATGGGTACAATAAAGGATATTAATAGAGAGAGGCAAAAATATGGCAAACATAAACCAAAGGATAAGATGGCCAATTCAAGAAATACCTTCACGGTTTTAACATTGAATGTAAATGGATTAAACTCCCCAATTAAAAGATATATATTCGCAGAATGGATCAAAAAAAATGAACCATCAATATGTTGCATACAAGAGACTCATCTTAGACACAGGGACACAAAGAAACTGAAAGTGAAAGGATGGAAAAAAATATTTCATGCAAGCTACAGCCAAAAGAAAGCAGGTGTAGCAATATTAATCTCCGATAAAATAGACTTCAAATGCAGGGATGTTTTGAGAGACAAAGAAGGCCACTACATACTAATAAAAGGGGCAATTCAGCAAGAAGAAATAACAATCGTAAATGTCTATGCACCCAATCAAGGTGCCACAAAATACATGAGAGAAACACTGGCAAAACTAAAGGAAGCAATGGATGTTTCCACAATAATTGTGGGAGACTTCAACACATCACTCTCTCCTATAGATAGATCAACCAGACAGAGGACCAATAAGGAAATTGAAAACCTAAACAATCTGATAAATGAATTAGATTTAACAGACATCTACAGGACATTACATCCCAAATCAACAGGATACACATACTTTTCTAGTGCTCATGGAACTTTCTCCAGAATAGATCATATGCTGGGACATAAAACTAGCCTCAATAAATTTAAAAAGATTGAAATTATTCAAAGCACATTCTCTGACCACAATGGAATACAATTAGAAGTCAATAACCATCAGAGACTTAGAAAATTCACAAATACCTGAAGGTTAAACAACACACTCCTAAACAATCAGTGGGTTAAAGAAGAAATAGCAAGGGAAATTGCTAAATATATAGAGACAAATGACAATGAGAACACAACATACCAAAACCTATGGGATGCAGCAAAAGCAGTGCTAAGGGGGAAATTTATAGCACTAAACGCATATATTAAAAAGGAAGAAAGAGCCAAAATCAAAGAACTAATGGATCAACTGAAGAAGCTAGAAAATGAACAGCAAACCAAACCTAAACCAAGTAGAAGAAAAGAAATAACAAGGATTAAAGCAGAAATAAATGACATAGAGAACAAAAAAACAATACAGAGGATAAATATCACCAAAAGTTGGTTCTTTGAGAAGATCAACAAGATTGACAAGCCCCTAACTAGACTGACAAAATCAAAAAGAGAGAAGACCTATATAAACAAAATAATGAATGAAAAAGGTGACATAACTGCAGATCCTGAAGAAATTAAAAAAATTATAAGAGGATACTATGAACAACTGTATGGCAACAAACCGGATAATGTAGAGGAAATGGACAATTTCCTGGAAACATATGAACAACCTAGACTGACCAGAGAAGAAATAGAAGACCTCAACCAACCCATCACAAGCAAAGAGATCCAATCAGTCATCAAAAAGCTTCCCACAAATAAATGCCCAGGGCCAGATGGCTTCACAGGGGAATTCTACCAAACTTTCCAGAAAGAACTGACACCAATCTTACTCAAACTCTTTCAAAACATTGAAGAAAATGGAACACTACCTAACTCATTTTATGAAGCTAACATCAACCTAATACCAAAACAAGGCAAAGATGCTACAAAAAAGGAAAACTACCAGCCAATCTCCCTAATGAATATAGATGCAAAAATCCTCAACAAAATACTTGCAAATCAAATCCAAAGACACATTAAAAAAATCATACACCATGACCAAATGGGGTTTATTCCAGGCATGCACGGATGGTTCAACATAAGAAAATCAATCAATGTATTACAACACATTAATACGTCAAAAGGGAAAAATCAATTGATCATCTCAATAGATGCTGAAAAAGCATTTGACAAAATCCAACATCCCTTTTTGATAAAAACACTTCAAAAGGTAGGAATTGAAGGAAACTTCCTCAACATGATAAAGAGCATATATGAAAAACCCACAGCCAGCATAGTACTCAATGGTGAGAGACTGAAAGCCTTCCCTCTAAGATCAGGAACAAGACAAGGATGCCCACTGTCACCACTGTTATTCAACATTGTGCTGGAAGTGCTAGCCAGGGCAATCCAGCAAGACAAAGAAATAAAAGGCATCCAAATTGGAAAAGAAGAAGTAAAACTGTCATTTTTTGCAGATGATATGATCTTATATCTAGAAAACCCTGAGAAATCGACGATACAGCTACTAGAGCTAATAAACAAATTTAGCAAAGTAGCGGGATACAAGGTTAATGCACATAAGTCAGTAATGTTTCTATATGCTAGAAATGAACAAACTGAAGAGACACTCAAGAAAAAGATACCATTTTCAATAGCAACTAAAAAAATCAAGTACCTAGGAATAAACTTAACCAAAGATGTAAAAGACCTATACAAAGAAAACTACATAACTCTACTAAAAGAAATAGAAGGGGACCTTAAAAGATGGAAAAATATTCCATGTTCATGGATAGGAAGACTAAATGTCATTAAGATGTCAATTCTACCCAAACTCATCTACAGATTCAATGCAATCCCAATCAAAATTCCAACAACCTACTTTGCAGACTTGGAACAGCTAGTTCTCAAATTTATTTGGAAAGGGAAGATGCCTCGAATTGCTAAAGACACTCTAAAAAAGAAAAACGAAGTGGGAGGACTTACACTCCCTGACTTTGAAGCTTATTATAAAGCCACAGTTGCCAAAACAGCATGGTACTGGCACAAAGATAGACATATAGATCAATGGAATCGAATTGAGAATTCAGAGATAGACCCTCAGATCTATGGCCGACTGATCTTTGATAAGGCCCCCAAAGTCACTGAACTGAGCCATAATGGTCTTTTCAACAAATGGGGCTGGGAGAGTTGGATATCCATATCCAAAAGAATGAAAGAGGACCCCTACCTCACCCCCTACACAAAAATTAACTCAAAATGGACCGAAGATCTCAATATAAAAGAAAGTACCATAAAACTCCTAGAAGATAATGTAGGGAAACATCTTCAAGACCTTGTATTAGGCGGCCACTTCCTAGACTTTACACCCAAAGCACAACAACAAAAGAAAAAATAGATAAATGGGAACTCCTCAAGCTTAGAAGTTTCTGTTCCTCAAAGGAATTTCTCAAAAAGGTAAAGAGGCAGCCAACTCAATGGGAAAAAAATTTTTGGAAACCATGTATCTGAGAAAAGACTGATATGTTGCATATATAAAGAAATCCTACAACTCAATGACAATAGTACAGACAGCCCAATTATAAAATGGGTGAAAGATATGAAAAGACAGTTCTTTGAAGAGGAAATACAAATGGCCAAGAAACACATGAAAAAATGTTCAGCTTCACTAGCTATTAGAGAGATGCAAATTAAGACCACAATGAGATACCATCTAACACCGGTTAGAATGGCTGCCATTAAACAAACAGGAAACTACAAATGCTGGAGGGGATGTGGAGAAATTGGAACTCTTATTCATTGTTGGTGGGACTCTATAATGGTTCAGCCACTCTGGAAGTCAGTCTGGCAGTTCCTTAGAAAACTAGATATAGAGTTACCATTCGATCCAGCGATTGCACTTCTCGGTATATACCCGGAAGGTCTGAAAGCAGTGACACGAACAGATATCTGCACGCCAATGTTCATAGCAGCATTATTCACAATTGCCAAGAGATGGAAGCAACCCAAATGTCCTTCAACAGATGAGTGGATAAATAAAATGTGGTATATACACACAATGGAATACTACGCGGCAGTAAGAAGGAACGATCTTGTGAAACATATGACAACATGGATGAACCTTGAAGACATAATGCTGAGCGAAATAAGTCAGGCACAAAAAGAGAAATATTATATGCTACCACTAATGTGAACTTTGAAAAATGTAAAGCAAATGGTTTATAATGTAGAATGTAGGGGAACTAGCAATAGAGAGCAATTAAGGAAGGGGGAATAATAATCCAAGAAGAACAGATAAGCTATTTAACGTTCTGGGGATGCCCAGGAATGACTATGGTCTGTTAATTTCTGATGGATATAGTAGAAACAAGTTCACAGAAATTTGCTATATTAGGTAACTTTCTTGGGGTAAAGTAGGAACATGTTGGAAGTTAAGCAGTTATCTTAGGTTAGTTGTCTTTTTCTTACTCCCTTGTTATGGTCTCTTTGAAATGTTCTTTTATTGTATGTTTGTTTTCTTTTTAACTTTTTTTTTATACAGTTGATTTAGAAAAGAAGGGAAAGTTAAAAAAAAAAGAAAAAGAAAAACAAAGAAAAATAAAAAGATGTAGTGCCCCCTTGAGGAGCCTGTGGAGAATGCAGGGGTATTGGTCTACCCCACCTCCATGGTTGCTAACATGACCACAGACACAGCGGACTGGTGGTTTGATGGGTTGAGCCCTCTACCGTAAAATTTACCCTTGGGAAGACGGTTGCTGCAAAGGAGAGGCTAGGCCTCCCTATGGTTGTGCCTAAAAGCCTCCTCCCGAATGCCTCTTTGTTGCTCAGATGTGGCCCTCTCTCTCTGGCTAAGCCAACTTGAAAGGTGAAATCACTGCCCTGCCCCCTACGTGGGATCAGACACCCAGGGGAGTTAATCTCCCTGGCAACGTGGAATATGACTCCCGGGGAGGAATGTAGACCTGGCATCGTGGGATGGAAAACATCTTCTTGACCAAAAGGGGGATGTGAAAGGAAATGAAATAAGCTTCAGTAGCAGAGAGATTCCAAAAGGAGCCGAGAGGTCACTCTGGTGGGCACTCTTACGCACACTTTAGTCAACCCTTTTTAGGTTCCAAAAAATTGGGGTAGCTGGTGGTGGATACCTGAAACTATCAAACTACAACCCAGAACCCATGAATCTCGAAGACAGTTGTATAGAAATGTAGCTTATGAGGGGTGACAATGGGATTGGGAAAGCCATAAGGACCACACTCCACTTTGTCTAGTTTATGGATGGATGAGTAGAAAAATAGGGGAAGGAAACAAACAGACAAAGGTACCCAGTGTTCTTTTTTACTTCAATTGCTCTTTTTGACTCTAATCATTATTATTGTTATTTTTGTGTGTGTGGTAATGAAGGTGTCAGGGATTGATTTTGGTGATGAATGTACAACTATGTAATGGTACTGTGAACAATCGAATGTACAATTTGTTTTGTATGACTGCGTGGTATGTGAATATATCTCAATAAAATGAAGATAAAAAACAGAATTCATTGACTAACACAAGGTCTATAATATGCTTCCTTAGGTTTTCTTCAAGGAGGCTGATAGTTCTAGCTCTTATTTTTAGGTCTTTAATCCATTTCAGCTAATTTTTGTATAAGGTGTGAGGTAAGAGGTCCTCCTTTTTTTTTCTTGAAAATGGAGAACAAATTTTCCCACACCATTAGTTGAAGAGGCTGTTCTTTCCCAATTGAATGATATCTGCACTCTTGTCAAAAATCAGTTGGCCATAAATGTGAAGGTTGAGTTCTGATATCACAGTTTAGTCCATATGTCTGCCCTTGTGCCATTACCATGCTATTTTAATTAAAGTGACTTTGTAATAAGTTTTAAGATCAGAAAGTGTGAATTCTCCAATTTCTTCTTTTTCAAGATGGCCTTATATATGCAGGGCCACTTATGCTTCCATATAAATTTGATAGTTGGGTTGTCAAGTTCTGCAAAGATGGTTGTTGGAATTTTGTTGGGATTGTATCGAATCTATAAATCACTTTGGTTAGAATTGACAACTAAATGATATATAGTCTTCCAATTCATGCATTTGCTGGGCAGGCCAGGAGAGCTCAGATTTGGGTAGCCACTGGAGACTCACCTTAAAATAAAAGATAGAAGCAGGTTGATGAAGAAAGTATGGAAAAAATATACCATGAAAGTAATTACCAAAAGAGAGTTGGAGTGGCTATACTAATATTGGATAAAATAGACTTTAAAGTTAAAAGAAGCTATGAGGGATAAACTTGGTAATTATGTACTGATATAGGGGACAATTCAGCAGGAAAGATGTAACAATTATATCTATATATTCACCTAACAGTATAGCCTCAAAATATATGAAGCAAATGCTGACAGATTGGAATAGAAATTTTGACATTTCTACATAAATATTAGTAGACTTTAACAAACCACTGTCAATAATGCATAGAACATCTAGTCAGAAGATCAGTGAGGAAGTACAGATCTTGAATGATACGTTAAACCAAACGATATTACCTTTTTTTAATTAACTCTTTTTTTAATCAACTATATCAAAAAAATACACAATAAAAAAATTTCAAACAAACCACAACAAGTTAGAAGAAAAAGACAACTAAACTAAGATAACTACTTTAATTCAAATATGTTCCTATTCTACCCCAAGAAAATAACTTAATATAGCAACATTTCTGTGAACTTGTTCCTACCATAGCCATCAGAAATTAAGAGACCATAGTCATTCCTGGGCATTCCCAGAACATTAAATTTACCCATAATAGCTTATCTGTTCTTATTGAGTTATCATTCCCCCTTCCTTAATTGCTCTCTATCACTAGTTCCCCTACATTCTACATTATAAACCATTTGTTTTACATTTTCCAAAGTTCACATTAGTGGTAGCATATAATATTTCTCTTTTTGTGCCTGGCTTATTTCGCTCAGCATTTTGTCTTCAGGGTTCATCCATGTTGTCTTATGTTTCACAGCATCATTCTCTCTTACAGCTGTGTAGTATTCCATCATGTGTATATACCACATTTTATTTATCCAGTCATCTGTTGAAGGACATTTGGGTTGTTTCCATCTCTTGGCAATTGTGAATAATGCTGCTGTGAACATTTGTATGCAGATATCTGTCATTGCTTTCAGATCTTCCAGGTTTATACCAAGAAGTGGATCAAAGGGAAACTCTATATCTAGTTTTCTAAGGAACTGCAGACTGTCTTCCAGAGTGGCTGAACCATTATACAGTCCCACCAACAATGAATAAGAGTTCCAATTTCTCCACATCTCCTCCAGCATCTGTAGTTTCCTGTTTGTTTAATGGCAGCCGTTCTAATTGGTGTGAGATGGTATATCATTGTGGTCTGAATTTGCATCTCTCTAATAGCTAGAGAAACTGAACATTTTTTCATGTGTTTCTTGGCCATTTGTATTTCCTCTTCAGAGAACTCTCTTTTCATATATTTTGCCCATTTTATAATTGGGCTGTCTGTACTATCATCATTGAGTTGTAGGATTTCTTTGTATATGCAAGATATCGGTCTTTGTCAGATACATGGTTTCAAAAAATTTTTCCCATTAATTTGTCTGCCTCTTCACCTTTCTGACAAATTCCTTTGACGTACAGAAACTTCTAAGTTTGAGGAGTTCCCATTTATCTATTTTTTCTTTTGTTGCTTGTGCTTTGGGTGTAAAGTCTAGGAAGTGGCCACCTAATACAAGGTCTTGAAGATGTTTTCCTACATTATCTTCTAGGAGTTTTATGATATTTTCTTTTATATTGAGATCTTTCATCCATTTTGAGTTAATTTTTGTGTAGGGTGTGAGGTAGGGATCCTCTTTCATTCTTTTCTATATGGATATCCAACTCTTCCAGCCCCATTTGTTGAAAAGACCATTATGACTCAGTTCAGTGACGTTGGGGGCCTTATCAAAGATCAGTCGGCCATAGATCTGAGGGTCTATCTCTGAATTCTCAATTCGATTCCATTGATCAATATGTCTATCTTTGTGCCAGTACCATGCTGTTTTGACTACTGTGGTTTATAATAAGCTCCAAAGTCAGGGAGTGTAAGTCCTCCCACTTCGTTTTTCTTTTTTAGAGTGTCTTTAGCAATTCAAGGCATCTTCCCTTTCCAAATAAAATTGATTATTAGCTTTTCCAAGTCTGCAAAGTAGGTTGTTGGAATTTTGATTGGGATTGCATTGAATCTGTAGATGAGTTTGGGTAGAATTGACATCTTAATGACATTTAGTCTTCCTATCCATGAACATGGAATATTTTTCCATCTTTTAAGGTCCCCTTCTATTTCTTTTAGTACAGTATGAAGTTCTCTTTGTATAGGTTTTTCACATATTTGGTTAAGTTTATTCTAGGTACTTCATTTTTTTAGTTGCTGTTGAAAATGATATCTTTTCCTTGAGTGTCTCTTCAATTTGTTCATTTCTAGCATATAGAAATATTACTGACTTATGTGCATTAATCTTGTATCCTGCTACTTTGCTAAATTTGTTTATTAGCTCTAGTAGCTGTATCATCGATTTCTCAGGGTTTTCCAAATATAAGATCATATCATCTGCAAACAATGACTGTTTTACTTCTTTCTCTCCAATCTGGATGCCTTTTATTTCTTCCTCTTGCTGGATTGCCCTGGCTAGCACTTCCAGCACAATGTTGAATAACAGTGGTGATAGCGGGCATCCTTGTCTTGTTCCTGATCTTAGAGGGAAGGCTTTCAGTCTCTCACCATTGAGTACCATGCTGGCTGTGGGTTTTTCACATATGCTCTTTATCATGTTGAGGAAGTTTCCTTCAATTCCTACCTTTTGAAGTGTTTTTATCAAAAACGGATGTTGGATTTTGTCAAATGCTTTTGCAGCATCTATTGAGATGATCATTTGTTTTTTCTCTTTTGATTTGTTAATGTGTTGTAATACATTGATTGATTTTCTTATGTTGAACCATCCTTGCATGCCTGGATTGAACCCCACTTTGTCATGGTGTATGATTTTTGTAATGTGCCTTTGGATTCAATTTGCAAGTATTTTGTTGAGAATATTTGCATCTATATACACCAGGGAAATAGGCCTGTAGTTTTCCTTTTTTGTAGCATCTTTGCCTGGTTTTGGTATTAGATTGATGTTAGTTTCATAAAATGAATTAGGTAGTGTTCCATTTTCTTTAATATTTTGAAAGAGATTAAGTAAGATTGGTGTCAGTTCTTTTTGGAAAGTTTGGTAGATTTCCCTGTGAAGCCATCTGGCCCTGGGCATTTATTTGTGGGAAGCTTTTTGATGACTGATTGGATCTCTTTGCTTGTGATGGGTTGGTTGAGGTCTTCTGTTTCTTCTCTGGTCATTCTAGGTTGTTCATATATTTCCAGGAAATTGTCCATTTTTTCTACATTATCCAGTTTGTTGGCATACGGTTCTTCATAGTACCCTCTTACAATTTTTTCAATTTCTTCAGGATCCACAGTAATGTCACCTTTCTCAGTTATTATTTTGTTTATATGGGTCTTATCTCTTTTTGATTTTGTCAGTCTAGCTAGGGGCTTGTCAACCTTGTTGATATTCTCAAAGAACCAACTTTTGGTGTTATTTATGCTCTATATTGTTTTCTGTTCTCTCTGTCATTTATTTCTGCTTTAATCCTTGTTATTTCTTTTCTTCTACTTGGTTTAGGATTGGTTCCCTGTTCATTTTCTAGCTTTTTCAGTTGATCCATTAGTTCTTTGATTTTGGCTCTTTCTTCCCTTTTAACGTATGTGTTTAGTGCTATAAATTTCTCCCTCAGTACTGCTTTTGCTGCATCTCATAAGTTTTGAATGTTATGTTCTCATTTTCATTCATCTGTAGATATTTAGCAATTTCTCTTGCTATTTCTTCTTTAACCCACTGATTGTTTAGGAGTGTGTTGTTTAACCTCCAGGTATTTGTGAATTTTCTAAGTCTCTGATGGTTATTGACTTCTAACTGTATTTCATTGTGGTCAGAGAATGTGATTTGAATAATTTCAATTTTTTTAATTTATTGAGGCTAGTTTTATGTCCCAGCATATGATCTATTCTGGAGAAAGTTCCATGATTACTAGAGAAGAATGTGTATTCTGGTGATTTGGTATGTAATGTTCTATATACATCTGTTAAATCCAATTCATTTATCAGATTGTTTAGGTTTGCAATTTCCTTATTGGTCTTCCATCTGGTTGATCTATCTATAGGAGAGAGTGATGTGTTGAAGTCTCCAACAATTATTGTGGAAATATCAATTGCCTCTTTTAGTTTTGCCAGTGTTTGTCTCATGTATTTTGTGGCACTTCGTTTGGTGCATAAACATTTATGATTGTTACCTCTTCTTGTTGAATTGCCCCTTTTATTAGTATGTAGTGGCCTTCTTTGTCTCTCATAACATGCTTGCATTTAAAGTCTATTTTATCTGAGATTAATATTGCTACTCCTGCTTTCTTTTGCCTGTAGTTTGCATGGAATATTTTTCCATCCTTTCACTTTCAATTTCTTTGTGTCCCTGTGTCTAAGATGAGTCTCTTGTATGCAACATATTGATGGTTCATATTTTTTGATCCATTCTGCCAATCTGTATATTTTGATTGGGGAGTTTAACCCTTTTACATTCAATGTATTACTGTGAAAGCATTTCTTGAATCAGCTATCTTATCCTTTGGTTTATGTTTGTCATATATATTTTTCCCCTCTCTGTTAATATCCTTTATTGTACCCATACCGAATCTCTTTAGTACTGAACCTTTCTCCAAGTCTCTCTGTCCTTTCTTTGTTTCTCTGTTGGAAGGGCTCCCTTTAGTATCTCCAGTAGGGAAGGTCTCTTGTTAGCAAATTCTCTCAGCATTTGTTTCTCTGTGAAAAATTTAAGCTCTCCATCATATTTGAAGGAGAGCTTTGCTGGATTAAGAATTCTTGGTTGGCAATTTTTCTCTCTCAGAATTTTAAATATTCCATGTCACTGCCATCTCACCTCCATGGTGGCTGCTGAGTAGTCACTACTTAGTCTTATGCTGTTTCCTTTGTAAGTGGTGAATTGCTTTTCTCTTGCTGCTCTCAGAACTTGCTCCTTCTCTTCCATATTTGACAGTGTGATCAGAATATGTCTCAAGTGGGTTTATTTGGATTTATTCTATTTGGAGTTTGCTGGGAATTTATGATTTGTGTATTTATGGTGTTTAGAAGATATGGGAAGTTTTCCCCAACAATTTCTTTGAATACTCTTCCTAGACCTTTACCCTTCTCTTCCCCTTCTGGAACACCAGTGAGTCTTATATTTGGACATTTTATATTATCTGTCATGTCCCTAAGGTCCATTTCAATTTTTTCAATTTTTCCCCATTCTTTCTTTCATTCTTTCATTTTCCATTCTGTCAACCTCCAGGTCACTTATTCACTGTTCATCTTCCTCTAGTCTTGTACTATGAGTATCCAGAATCTTTTTAATTTGGTCAACAGTTTCTCTTTTTTTCATAAGATTGCCTATTTTTTTATTTACTCTTGCAATTTCTTTGTACTCTTCTAGGGTCTTCTTCATGTCTTTTATATCCTGTGCCTTGCTCTTCTTCATGTCCTTTATATCCTTTGCCATGCTCTCATTGTTTGTCTTTAGTTCTTTGAATAATTGCTCCAAGTACTGTGTCTCCTATGATCTTTTGATTTGTTTGTTTGGGCTTGGGTTATCTATATCGCTGGTTTTTTTTCATAGGCTTTAAATTTTTCTGTTGTTTTTGGCCTCTTGGCATTTGCTTAACTTGATAGGGTTCTTTTAGGATATATAGAGTGATTTAAACCCTTATCTCTAATTTGTCAGCTCTACAGCTTCATGGAGTACACTTTAACTAACCAGCAGGTGGCATCTGTGAACCACCTTTCCCCCCCAAGCCAGTTTCCCCCAGTTTTTCTTTGCGGTGAGTGGGAGTGTGAGTCTTGTGGAGTCCAATTGGTGCACCAAGCTTGCATGTGTAGTTGGTGTTGCCTGCCCTGCATATGGGGCATGTGTCTGAGTGGTTAGGGAGGGAGGGCAGCTTTAATAAGCAGATCTCCCAGGTGTTCCTGGAGATTTCAAGCTCTTGCAATAGTCTAATCCTTCAGCTCAGTTTTGCCACAGTTTGTCTTTGCTGCTAACCCACAAGTCCTTGGTATTGGCATATGATCCCTGGGACTTGTGTGTGGGTCCAAGCTGAGCACTCCTAGGTCTTCTGCTGAGGGATGACTGTGCTATGTCACAGGTGAATGCCATTCCCCAAGGGAAGCTCTGGGCTGCAGGGCTGTTTAGGGGTGTTCCCAGTCTGCTGAAAGGATGGCTGAATGGGGCATGTTAATTTCCCCTTTTCACACAGCTCCACTTTCCCAGCTCTGGGATAATTAGCTGAGGGTGCAGGAAAGGCTATTGCCCATTCCTGGTATTGTGGTATGTGTGTGTTGTTGGAAACACTTCCCATGACACTGGGTTGTTTGCAGCAGCTCTGGGCTGTGGGGCTGCTGCCAGGCAGGAGTGTTCCCTGCCCACCAGGAAGATGGCTGTAAGGGGACGCCACCCTTTTCTTAAAAAATTGTGGTGTTTAATGAATTTTCTCAACCACTGGACTTATTGCCTTGTGTCTCAGAGCTCTCTTAGCTCTGTTCTTGTCTGGGCCAAAATTGCAAGTCTGAGGCTTTCTGTAATGGACTTCTTAGAGTAATTGTCTTAGAAAAAGAGAAAAAGAGAGAAAAAAAGAAGGGCCCTCCTTGCTGATCTAATGGGCTCTTGAAATGCTAAGAGACAAGGAGATTAGGGTCATTAAGGAACAATCAGGAAATCAGAGAAACTGGCTCTTCAGACAAGGAAACTCACCTTCTGGATTTGCATATGAGCTTGACTCTGCCTGAGCCCTGCCCTTCCCTGTTCTATATTCACCAGAACTCCAAAAATTCTCCACTTTTATTTTTGGGTTTTCCTTGCTGTTTTTGCTAGCCCTATCTCCTCTCCGCTGGGCTGACTGTTCCCAGATTCTCTGGTGTCTGGTCTCAGTCTATCTATGCTTGGAGTTTGGATCAGCCATCTGAGGTTTCAATAAAAGCTGCAACTGCAGTTATCCTTCCTCTTTCCCAGCACCAATGGCCCTTCCTCTCATGGAACTGAGCCTGGCAGGGAGGGGCATGGGACCCCTGGCCACAAGAACTTACAGATTTTGCTCATCTCCACTGTTCCATGCATTCATGAGTGTTGTATGAAGTATGCCCAAAGTCAAATTGCTCTCCAGTGTCTGGTCCATGCAGTTCCTGGTTTTCAACCTACTACCCTGGAGGAGTAACTAAAACCTACACCTCACCATTCTGCCATCTTGCCCCACCTCCAAGATATTAGTTTTAACTATAGCCTACAGTTGGCATTAGGTGCATGTTTTCCATATAACACCCTATTATTAATACCTTGAAATAGTGACATAACTTTTTAAGTTCATGGAAGTACATTCTTATATTTGTACAATTAACCATATTCATCATCCACAATAGGGTTCACTATGTTATACAGTCCCATATTTCATCCTCTAGCTTTCCTTCTAGTGACATACATGACTCTAATCTTCTCCTTTCAACCATGATCACACACATGATTCAGTGCTATTATTTACACTCACAATAATGTGCTACTATCAGCTGTATCTATTTCCAAACATTTACAATCAACCTTATTAAAAATGCTGCACAAATTAAGCTTCAGCTCCTCATTCTCTACCTTCATTCTATCTCTTGGTAACCTATATTCTAGATATTAACTCCATTAGTTTGCTCAGTATAATTAGTTCATATTAGTGGGATCATCCTAATATTTGTCTTTTGGTTAAACAACATCCTATAAAACAATGGGTTAAAAAAGAAATCTGAAGCAAAATTAGGAATTATATTGAGGCAAATGCAAATGCAAATTTAAGATACCAAAACTTATAGAATGCAGTGAAGGCAGTACTGAGAGGGAAATTAACAACTCTAAATACTTATATTAAAGAGAAGAAAGACTTCAAATAAGGGAGCTCACCTCTAAACAGGAAGAATTAGAAAAAGACAAAACCCAAAACAAACAGAACAAAAGAAATAATAAATATTAGAGCAGAGAAAGAAAGGAAAAAACAAGAGAGAGAATCAACAAAGCCAAAAGTTGGTTCTTCAAGAATATAAAAAATTGACAAATCTTTAGCTAGACCAACAAAGCAAAAAAGAGAGAGGATCTAAATAATGAAATCAGAAATGAAAAGAGGGGCATTACTACCAACCCTGATGAAATAAAAAGGACTATAAGAGGATACTATGAACAAATGTATACCAATAAATTAGATAACCTAGATGAAAGTGACAAAATCTTAGAAACACACAAACTACATACACTGACTCAAGAAGAAAAAGTTTATCTTAGCAAACCAATTACTATCAATGAGATTGACTCAGTAAAAAAAAACTCCCAATGAAGAAAAGCCCAGGACCAGGTGGCATCACAGAGGAATTCTACTAAACATTCCAAGAAGAATTAACTCCAATTCTGCACAAAGTCTTCCAAAAAACTGAGGATGAGGGATCTCTCCCCAATTCATTCTATAGGGCCAATATCACCCTCATATCAAAGCTTAGTAAAGATACCACAAGAAAAGAAAGCCACATTCCAATATTTCTTATGAATATAGATAGAAAAATCATTAAAAATAAGACAAAACTGAATCCAAAAGCATACTTTTCTTTAAAAGCAATTTTATTGAGATATAGTCACACACTATATAATCCATCCAAAGAATAAAATAATATCTCACAGTATCAACAAATAGTTGTGCGTTCATTGCCACAATTAATTTAGAACATTTCAAAATAAAGAAAAATAAAGAATAACAAAGAACAAAAAAGTCCCATACTCCTGATCCTCTTTATCATTTATATATTTTTGTTTTCATTTTATTACTCATCTGCCCATTCACTAAATAAAAGCAGTGTCAGTCACAAGGTTTTCCACAATCGCACAGTCACATGATAAATGATATGTAGTTATACAATCTTCAAGAATCAAGTATACTGGATTACATTTCAGCAGATTCAGGTATTTTCTTCTAGCTATTCCAATACACTAGAAACTAAAAAGGAGTAGCTATATAATGCATAAGAATAACCTCCAGATGGCCTTTTGGCTCTATTTGAAATCTCTTGCCACTGAAACTTTATTTTGTTTCATTTCTTTTCCCCCTTTTGGTCAAGAAGGCATTCTCAATCCCATGATGCCAGTGCCAGACTCATCCCTGGGAGTCATGTCCCAGATAGGGGGAGGGATAGTGAGTTTATTTGCTGGTTGGCTGAAAGAGAGAGGCCACATCTGAGCAACAAAAGAGATTCTCTGAGGGTGACACTTAGGCATAATTATAAATAGGCTGAGCTTCTCCTTTGCAGGAATAAGTTTCAAAAGGACAAGCCACAACATTAAGGGATTGACTATTAAATTGGGAGTTCCTAATGCTTACAAGAATATCAGGAATTCCCCAGGTGAGAAACTTTAATTTTCCCACATTTTCCCAGTCCCTCAAGGGGACTTTGCAACTATTTGTTCTGTTTTCTGCCAAAAATACTCAGGGATGTATCAGGGTACGACATTAACCTGTAAAGAATAACAAGACCTCATTCTCTAATCTAGGTTCCATGTAATTGTGTTGTTTAAATAAACTGACCATACAGGGTACATTAGATAGTGTGCTACAGAGAAAATAAATTTTGTACCAAATAGACATCTCTTAAATAACAATTAAAACTCATGAATAGCTGTGACTACTGTAAGAGCTTACAATCTAGGAACCTTTAAAATAAGCCTTAATGAACATTCTGTACTCCTGCATCATCAATTGCCCAGTCTCTGCCCATGTTCTATCCCCTGATAACCTATGCTCTCAAATTCATTTCTCAGCATTTGCTCATTATAGTTAGTTTATATTAGTGAGGCCTTACAAAATTTGTCTCTTTAAGTCTGGCTTATTTTATTCAACATAATGTCCTCAAGGTCCATTCACCTAGTTGCATGCCTCACAACTTCATTCCTTATTGCAGCCACTCAATATTCCATTGTATGTATACACCTCAGTTCACTCTTCCATATACCTGCTGATGTACCCTTAGACAATCTCCATCCATTGCAAATTGTGAATACTGCCACCATAATCACCAGTGTGCAAATGCCTATTCATGTCCCTGCTTTCAGTTCTTCCAAATATATACTAAATAACAGGGTTGCAGGCTCATATGGCAACCCTATACTTAGCCTCCTGTGGAACCACCACACTGCCCTTTAGAGGGGCTGCACCATTCTACTTCCCTACTAATAGTTTATAGGTATCTCTCTCTCTCTCCACATCTTCTTCAGCACTTGTATCTTTCTGTTTATTTTTTACATAGTTTTATTCACACACCATACAATCCATCCTAAGTGGATAATCAATAGCTCTTGGTACAATCACATAGTTATGCATTCACCACCACAATCTATATGAGAACATTTCCATTTCTTCCACAAAGAAAGAAGAGGAAAAAAATAAAAGAATAAAAAATAAAAAAATAAAAAGGAGAAACAACAAGAATCCCATACCTCTCCCTTAAATCCCCCTTTATTGACAATTAGCTTTGGTATATTGCCTTTGTTACAATTAATGGAGGAATATTATATTGTTACTGTTACACATAGACCCTAGTTTGCGTCAATTTTATTTTTCCCATATACCATCCCATTTTCCACACCTTGCAATGGTAACATTCACTTGTTCTGCCTCATGTAAAAACTTTCTTATGTTTCTACATTTAATCAACATCATTGTCTACTCTAAGTTTTGTTAAGTTATACAGTCCCAGTTTCTAGCCTCTGTATTTCCTTCTGGTATCATACATGCCCTTAGCCTTCTTCTTTCAACCATACTCACATTCAGCTTTGTTTATTATACTAATGATATTGTGCTATCCATTTCTGGATCTTTGCAATCAATCCTGTTGAACATTCTGTACTCTTTCAGCATCAGCATCAGATATCCAATCTCTATCCTCTTTTTACATCCTGATAACCTGTGTTCTCAACTTCAACTCTCAGAGTTTACTCATTATAGTTAGTTCATATTAGTGAGACTATACAGTGCTTGTCCTTTTTTTCTGGCTAATTTCACTCAACAAAATGACCTCAAGCTTCATCCACATTGTTGTGTGCATCATGACTTTATTCTGTCTTACAGCTGCATAATATTCCATTCCATGTAAATACCATTTTGTTTATCCACTTGTCCACTGATGGACATTTGGGCTGTTCCCATCTCTTGACAATCATAAACGTGCCACTATAAACTCAATGTACAAATGTCTGTTCATGTCCTAGCCTTCAGTTCCTCTGAGTATATACCTAGTAATAGGATTGGTGGCTCATATGGCAATTCTTCTTTTAGCTTCCTCAGGCACCACCAAACTGCCTTTCAGAGGGGTTGCACCATTCTACATTCCCATAAACAGTAAGTAAACACATCTCTTTTCTCCACATCCTCTCCAACATTAGTAGTTTTCAGTTTTCTATGATAATGGCCATTCTAGTAGGTGTGAGATTATACCTCATTTTGGTTTTGATTTGCATATCCCTGATAACTATTGAAAATGAGCACCTTTACATATGTGTTTGGGCCATTTGTATTTTCCCTTTGAAAAAGTGTCTGTCTATGTCATTTGCCCAATTTTGTAATTAGGTTGTTTGTCTTTTTATTGTTGAATTATACCAAATGCATATTAAAAGAAATATATACATTATCAAGTGGGATTTATCCCTGATATGTATCATTGGCTCAAGATAAGGAAATCAGGTAATATAATATACCACATTAAAAGAATGAAAGCCAAAAACACATGATTATCTCAATGGATACAGAAAAAACATTTGACAAAACGCAGCATCCTTTCTTGATAAAAACACTTAGAACATTAGGAATAGAAGGAAACCTCATCAGCATGATAAAAGGCATATATGAAAAGCCCACATCTAACATCCTACTTAATGGTGAAAGAGAGTTTTCCCTCTAAGATCAGGAACAAGATAAGGATGACCATTTTCATCATGGTTATCCAATATTGTACTGGAAGTTCTTGCCATAGCAATTAGTCAAGAAAAAAGAAATAAAGTCATCCAAATTTGAAAGGAAGAAATAAATCTTTCCTCATTTTGCAGGTGATATGGTCATAAATACATGAAATCCTATAAAGTACACAACAAAGCTCCTAGAGCTAATAAATTAATTCAGCAAAATGGCAAGGTACAAGATCAAAGCCCCAAAATCAGTAGTACTTCCATACACAAGCAATGAACAACTGAAACAAAAGAAATCAAGAAAAAATCCATTTACAATACAACTAAAATAATTAAATATCTAGGAATAAGCCTAAACAAAGATGTCAAGGACTTGTACACAGAAAAGTACAAAACATTGCTTGATAAAAGAAATTAAAGAAGACCCAAATACATGGAAGGTTATTCCATGTTCATGGACTGGAAGATTAAATATCATTAAGATGTCAGTCCTACCCAAAGCAATTTACAAATTCATTGCAATCCCAATCAAACTTCCAATAACCTTCTTTGCAGAACTGAAAAAGCCAATCATTAAATTTATATGGAAGCACAAAAGACCCCAAATAGCCAAAGCCAACTTGAGAAAGAAGAAGGAAGCAGGAGGACTCACTTTCTGTTCCAAAAACTTGTTACAAAGCCACAGTAATCTAAATAGCATAGCACTGGCTCAAGGACAGACATACATACCAGTGGAATATAATTGAGAGCTCAGAAATTGACCCTTACATTTATGGCCAACTGATTTTTGACAAGGTGACAAAGACCAATCAATTGGGAAAGAAAAATCTCTTCAACAAATGGTACTGGGAAAAATGGATCTCCATTTGAAAAAAAGGAGGAGGATTCTTAACTCACACTTTATATAAAAGTTAACTGACAATGGATTAAAAAAATAAATATAAGATGTAGAACTATCATACTCCTAGAAAACAACATAGGGAAGAATCTTTAGGACCTTGTGTTATGCAATGAGTCCTTAGACTTTTCAACCAAAGCAAAAGCAATTGAAAGGAAAAAAAAAATAAGTAAATGAGACCTCATCAAAATCAACAACTTTTGTTCCCCAAAGCACTTCTCATGAAAGTAAAAAGACAATACATGAAATGGGAGAAAATATTTGGAAACTACATATCTGATAAAGGAGTAATATCCGGTATATATAAAGAAATCCTCCATCTTAACAAGAAAAAGACAACCCATTTAAAAATGGGCAAAAGCTTGACCAGATATCTCTTCAAGAAGATGTACAAATGGACAGAAAACACATGAAAAGATTCTAGATATCATTAGCCATCAGGAAGCTACAAATCAAAACCACAATGAAATACCATTTCAAATCCTTTAGAATGGCTGCTATTACAGAAACAGAAAATAAAAAGTGTTGGAGAGGTTGTGAAGAATAACACTCATTCATTGCTGGTGGCAATGTAAAATGCTGCAGCCACTGTAAAAGACAGCTTCCTCAGAAAGCCAAGTATAGAACTACCATATAACCCAGCCATCTGACTCCTAGGTATATATCCAAAAGTGTTGAAAGCAGTGGCTCAAACATATATTTGCACATTGATGTTCATAGCAGCATTATACACAATTGCCAAAAGATGGAAGCAACACTATTGTCCATCAACAAATGAGTGGATAAAGAAAATGTGGTATGTACCCTCAACGGATTATTATTCAATCATAAAAATGAATGAAGTCCTGATACATGGGCAACATGGATGAACCTTGAAGAAATCATCTTGACTGAAATAAGACAGATACAAAAGGACACATGTTGTGTGATATCACTGATTCAAATCAACTAGAATAAGCAAACAAATATAGTAAGAATCTAGAATATAGGTTACTAGTGTCTGGGTTTGGGGTGGGGAATAGGTAGTTAATTAATTTGTAAAAAAAATTCTATTTGGGTTGATTGCAAAGTTTTGGAAACAGATGGTGGTGATGATAGCACAATCCTGTAAGTGTAATTAACGGCACTGAATTATACGTGTGAATGTGGTTAAAAGGGGAAATTTTAGGTCATATGTATTAACTAGTATAAAAATTAAAAGATAAAACATAGGACTGTACAACATAGTGAACCCTAGTGAAAGTGATGGTCTATGGTTAATAGTTCAATTACAAAAATGTTCTTTCATGAATTATAACATATCACACTTATGGAAGGTGTTAATAATCAGTTGGTGTATTTGGAAAAATATACACTCTAATAGAAATTGTGGACTCTAGTTAAAAATACAATTATGAGGGAGAGGTGGAGAATGATGGCAGCATACAGAGGTGTGGAATTTAGTACTCTGGAACAACAACATATAGCCAGGAACAGCTGGTAAATAGTCTGGAACATCTGTTGGTGGACATATGTGACTGGACAAACATCGCACATCAGTCTGGAATGGATGGTAGAGCTGAGATTGCAGCATAAGGCTTGTAAGTAAAGCTCCCCAAACTGTGGAGCTGGCACCTCTCCCCCACTGGCATAGCAGTCTGAGTTGGAAGAGTTCCCTGTGGGGAAAAAGAAGCAGTCAACTAGGGGAAAGGGAAAGTAGTTCAACCAAGCAACACTTGTGATTTTGATTAATGAATTTGGAGTACTGAATACAAGCTAAGCTAAGAGCACAGATAAACCTGGAGCAAGAAGGAAAGGAAACAGAGGTTCCTCTCTCCAGAGAGGAGGTGGGACTGATAAACAAAACTACATAAATAAATAAAAACAGAGGCTTTTAGAATGGGATGAGCTTGGAATACTAGAAAAGTGCTGTGTCCCAAGAAAAGGGATGCATACAATAGGGCACCAACTCCAGTTCTTGACTGGTAACTTGGGGGTTGGGGACTGGCTCTGAAAAAGGGATTACTTTCTTTTTTCCTTTTATTTTCTCTCATTTTAAGTAGCTCCTTAGAGAAAGCCTCAGGCATTTTCAATTGTCAGTGCTGACCCAGGTAAAGGTGGAGTTAAGATGGACAGTCAAAGGAAGAAGTCAAGGGTAGGAGATAAATCACTAAAGGGATTATCTTCCCTAAGGATAGGAGGAGGCAGGGCCCAGTTCAAGTGACTGCCCTCTCTCAGAGACCTCAAACCCTATGGCCTGAGGGAAAAAATAAACAGTTTAAGGTTGGCTTCTGACACTTCCAGCTCCTGGCAGGGACAGGGACTACTGAGAATTAAAGGCAATGTATCTCTTTACACAAGTTTGGAGCTGCGGGCTGACAAACACCACCTGCTGGGCAGGATAGGAAAAGCACAGTGTCTAGAGGCCTCACAGGAAAGACTGACAACTTGCTGGGTCTCATCCTCAGGGAAAGCTGATACCAATAACACCCTCTTCCTGAGACCTGGGTACATCTGGTCTGAGAAAATCTGAATGGGGTAATCAAGGATACCAGATGACTAGACAACAAAAAATTACAAATCACACTAGAAAAAACAAAGCTATGGCCCAGTCAAAGGAACAAACTTATACTTCAAATGAGATACAGGAATACAAGCCACTAATTAAAGATCTTTAAACAAAATGGTAAATCAATTCAAAAATCAAATCAATGAGTTGAGGAAAGATATGACAAAACAAATGAAGGCTATAAAGAAGACATTGGTCATATATAAGGAAGAATTTGAAAGTTTGAAAAAAACAAATGGAAAAACTTATGGGAATGAAAGGCACAATAGAAGGGATGAAAAATGCAATGGAGACATATAACAGATTTGAAGAGGCAGAAGAAACAATTCATGAACTAGAGGTCAAAACATCTGAAATTCTACACAAAAATAAGAACAGACTGGGTAAAGAATGGAAAATATGAACAGTGTGTCAGAGAATTGAATGACAACATGAAGCACATGAATGTACATGTCATAGTGTCCCAAAGAGAAGAGAAAAGGGGTAGAAAGAGTAATGGAGGAAACAATCCCTGAAAATTTCCCATCTCTTAGGAAAGACATAAAATTCCATGTCCAACAAGTGCAATGTGTCCCAAACAGAGTAGATCTGAATAGTTCCCCTCCAAGATGCTTAGTAATCAGATTATAAAATGTCAAAGAAAAAGAGAATTCTGAAAGCAGCAAGAGAAAAGTGATCCATCACTTACAAAGGAAGCTTGATGAGACTGAGGATTTCTCAATAGAAACTGTTATGTGAGAAGGCAGTGGCATGATATATTTAAGATACTGACAGAGAAAAACCACCAACCAAGAATTATATATCTGGCAAAGTTGCCCTTGAAAAATGAGGGAGACTTTAATATATCTTCAAACAAAAGATATTGAGAGAGTTTGTGAACAAGAGACATGCTCTACAAGAAATACTAAAGGGAGCACTACAGGCAGATAGGAAAAGACTGGAGACAGAAGTTTGGAGAATAAAGTAGAAATGAAGACTATCAGTAAGAGTAAAAAGAGAGAAAGAGAAAAAAACTAAAACTAAGATATGACATTTAAAATCCAAAAGACAAATGGCAGACAGTAGACATTACATTAAGTGAAACTGGTCAAAAGCAAAAGAATGGATACTCTATGGACTCACTAATACAAACTAACAATGATGAGTGAAATTTGAGAGTTAAAATTGAGAATGCAGGTTGTCAGGAGATAGAAAGAAGTTAGAAAACGGGCATTTGATGCTGAAGGAGTAGATAAGCTTCAACAGGATTGATTGTATAGACCCAGAAATGGATAGCATAATACTCTGTGATAGTAGCATAATATTGTAAGTATTCTGAACAAAGATGAGTGTGAGTATGGATGAAAGTGGAATGCTGGGGGCATGTATGACAACAGAAAGAAAGAGAAGATAAAGACTGGGATTGTATAACTTAGCAAACCTATAGTGGTCAATGATGGTGAATAAATGTACAAATATAAGAATGATTTTAAAACATGGAGAATAAATGAATATTAACATTGGAAGGTGTTGAAGATTGGATGGTATGGGAAAAAATACAATAAATGGAACTAGAGTCAATAGTTAATGGTAACATTATAAGATACTTCCATGAATTGTAACAAAGCAATAAACCAAAGCTAAATGTCTGTAAGAGCAGGATGTAAGGGAGTGATATGGGGTTCTTGGTGGTGTTTTTGTCTGACCTTTTCATTGTATTTTATTTTATTTTTACTTTTCTTCTTTTATATTTTTATTCTCCATTTTTTTCTCCTTTTACTCTTTCTTATGGAAGAAATGTAAATGTCCTCAGATAGATTGTGGTGGTGAATGCATAATATGTGATTATGCAAGCAATCATTGATTGTTTACTTAGAATGGATTATATGCTGTATGAACAAAACTTCAAAAAATAAACAGATGGAAACAAGAGTTGGAGAAAATGTGGAGAGAGGGATGTGCCTATTCACTGTTGGTAAGGAAGTAGAATGGGGCAGCCCATCTGGAGGGCAGTGTGGTGGTTCCACAAGAAGCTAACTATGGGATTGCCATATGGTCCTTCTACCCTGTTTTGGGGTATATAATTGGAAGAACTGAGAGCAGGGACATGAATGGACATTGCACACTGGTGTTTATGGTGGCAGTATTCATGATTCTCAGTGGATGGAGATAACCTAAGGGTACATTGACCAATAAACAGAATGGTGAAACGTGGTGTGGACATACAATGGAATATTGAGTAGTGGCAAGAAGAAATGAAGTTGTGAGGTATGCAACTAGGTGAGTGGATCTAGAGGACAGTATGATGTGTGAAATAAGCCAGAATCGAAAAGATAACCATTATTTTGCCTCACTGATATGGACTAAGTATAATGTGCAAACACTGAGAATTGAATCCAAGAGCATAGGTTATCAGGGGAAGGCTTATGTTAAAGGTCCCTAGATTGTAGGCTCTTATAGCAGTCACATCTACTCATGAGTTTTACTGGTTATTTCAAAACCCTGAGATGATGAGCTGTTTGTGTGTAACCCGGTCTGTCCCTGGAACTTCAGGTATTTGTTTGACACCTGAGACTCAGAGCCAGAGTTCAGCAGCTATGAATGTCAGCATTACCCCAAACAGCAACTGTTTTAAAAAGCTGAAAAATAGATAAGTCCTCAATTAGAGATATGAATGAAATGGACTTGATTGGGACTAAGGTAAATCAGACTAAAGAGTAAAGGATAATATTGGCTATGTTTTAAAACTTCAACTTCTATATGAGACCAAGGAAGAGATGTTTATTTGGTACAAAATCTGTATTTTCTGTAGCATGCTATATAATGTAACTTGTATGGTCAGTTTATTCAAACACCATAATTATATGGAACCTTGAATAGGGGGTGAGATCTGGTTGGTTTGTACAGGTTAGCATGAAACCCTGATACATCCCAGCGTAGTTTGGGCCAAGAATAAAAAATTTACAAAGCCCCCTTGAGGGACTGAGGAAAAATTGGAACTATTAAACTTCCTCACCTGGGGAATTCCTGATATTCTCACAAGCTTTGGGGACTACCATTGTAGTAGGCCAATCCCTCGACGTTGGGGCTTGCTCTTATGAAGTTTGTTACTGTAAAGAAGAGGCTAATCCTACTTATAATTGTGCCTAAGAGTCATCCCCAGAGAACCTCTTTCATTGCTTTGATGTGGCCTCTCTCTCAAAGTCAACAATGCAAGTAAACTCACTGCCCTACCTACTACATAGGACCTGACTCCCAGGAGTGTAAATCTCCCTGGCAATGTTGTACATAACTCCTGGGGATGACCCTGGACCTGGCATTGTGGGATTGAGAAAGCCTTCTTGATCAAAAGAGGGAAGAGAAATGAAACAAAATAGTTTCAGTATCTGAGTGATCTCAAATGGAGTTGAGAGGTCATTCTGGAGGTTGTTCTTATGCATTACGTAGATACCCATTTTTAGTTTTTATTTTATTAGATTAGTTGGAAGGAACTATCTGAAACCGTTGACCTGCAATCCAGTATCCTTGATTCTTGAAGATGATGGTACAACTATATACCTTGTATGGTGTGACTCTGTGATTGTGAAAATCTTGCGTCTCACACTCCCTTTATCCGCTGTATGGACAAAGAGTAGAAAAATGGGGATAAAAAAGTAAATGAATAAAAGGGGAGGGGGTGTAGGGGTATGAGATGTTTGGGTTTCTTTTTTACTTTTATTTTTATTCTTAAAATTGCATAAAAAGTACAATTATGATATTCTTTCCTCAAATGTAACACTAATGCAAAGTGTCAAAAATAGTGGGGTGGGGTATAAGGAAATGCTGTATTTTTCAAATGATATTTCTGTTTTACTACAATTTCTCTAATTAAAAAAATTAAATTAAAAAATAATTCCTTTATTTTGGCCTTGCCTCTTTTTCAAGCCCCGAGAAGTCTCTGATAACGTGCAGACAATCCCAGTGGAGTAATTTCTTAAGACTTCTTTAGCTTAGAGTGGTCTAGGCTCTCCAGGCATGAAAGAAGGAAGTGGCATGGAGTCTTGATGGGAAAAAATACGTGCAAATAGTAAGGTGGTAATGATGTGATTTGCTTACTTCAGATTTTTTGCCTTTTCATATTGCCATCCTAACTAATTAAATGATGAAAATATGCACAATGTTAAATGATTACATAACTAACTATATATTGACAGGGAAAGATATCCTTAACCTTTTTAAATGAAGACACAGTTTATGTGATGGCATTCTTGAGTAATAGCTTAGATATAAAATTATATTCATCTCTGAATCTAATATTAGAATGAAAAATGTTCACCAGGATTTTACAATGATTGTCACTAGGTGGTGGGATTATGGATGATTTTTATGATTTTATTTGTAATCTTCTACATTATTTGATTTTTAAATATGAATTTTCATTTTTTCTAATCAATATAGGTATTTTTAAGCATCTTCCTGGCACAAGGCTGTGGAAAACAGCAATCCACACTGCACTGGCAAGCACAGATGGCAGAAAAGAAACTTGGGTAAGGCCTGACAGTACTTTTTTCCAGAATGAGTGCCAAGACAGATAAGACACAGCTAGAAGCAGAGTTTACCCAGGGCATTTTGACAAGTACAAGTTTTTAGACAGGGTTCAAAGCTGGGTTGATGAATAAAGTGAAACAAATGAAGGATGAGCTGGGAGAGGCTTCAGAGATGGGGCAAAAGTCAGAGATAAATGAAGGCTATCTCTGGCACACTGCACTAAAGTCCTTTTTTTTTAAGTTCACACTGAAGTAGTTTGTCTTTACATCAAAATATGTTCTTAATCAGAGAGACCCTACCCATGCTCTAAAATCAGCTGCCTTGGATACCTTATGGTGATTCCACTGACATATTTTCAGAAGTTAACCAAAAACTTGTAAAATTCACTGCTATCAAAAACTCTCAGAATGCACTTCCCAATGTGTGCTAGCCTCCCAAGACTGTATTCATTTCTCAGGTTTGTTACAAAATAATCAGTACCTTAGGAAACAAATTCACAATTCCTAAAATAGCTCTTTGTAAGTTTGGTATGCTGCCATGTAAAGGTTCTGTCTGGGCTGAAAGAAAAGCGAAGTCATCTTTGTCCACTGCCCCATCTGCCTCTATTCAAGTAATTCCTCTAAATGGCCATGGTTTCCCACCGTAATTCCAAATACGTGTTGATAAGTATTGAAAGATCTTGTCAACAACTTCTGTCACCATTTGAAAAAGCGATGCAGGAGGAAACCAGTCATTTCGTAATTTGTTGAAGACATGAGGGATTAAAGGGATTACTCCACTCCATAAAGAATGTTCCACTTAAATATACGTATTTTTTAAAATGCTCCTTCATAAAGAACAATTTTAACCTGCCTTCATCAATATTCAAAAGGTAACAGTCTTGGAAACAGAATCTCTGCCAGCAGTCATCACCTGACACCCACAGTAGATTTGCAGGTATGTCAAAAACTGTTAATCATGTGGGCCTTTGATTAATCCACTTTAATTATCTCTATGGTCTACATGGCAAACCCAAGTGGATTTTCATTATGAAAGAAGAATCTTATAATTGCCAGTGATGCAAAATTAATGAGGGTAACTCAAGTCCCATGGTAGACTCACAATCGCTATAACAGGGGTTTAGTCAAAGTGATTCCAAACTTCAGGACTGATCTTCCTTTTGCTTTTGATAAAGCAGAACTACAGCCATGAAAATGCAAAAAAAAAAAAAAATTACCAAAAGAAAATGAATTCAGATCACATAATTGCTCCTGAAGTATATGCATCTGTGCTGAAAGGATGTATACAGACATCTAGAAAAATGATGACTTTCAGTTTCTAAGTACTTGCCTTAGAAATGATTACTTATTCAACCAAAGGGGTGTGGGAACCAGTAATGAGCAATTGAGAATTCTTCTTGGGCTGAACGAATGCTGAAAAACATCAAGAGTACAGGCACATTTTTATCACATACGCATATTTTGAAGCTGCTTATTCTCATGCACCCATTCTTCCGTTCAGTTTCACTGGCAATACAGCCACATATATACTATTGTAATCTATACAGTGCTCATTCCTCTTGATCATCCATGTAGTTACGTAAGTCAAAATTTGAGTCGCCCTTGACACTTCTGTCTCACTCATTCTCAATATGTAATCCATTTCTAAGTTGTGTTTTTATTTTCTAAATATCTTTTGAATCCATATCCACTTTTCTCCAGCTCCATCAGCAATATCCTAATCTAAGCTATTACCACTTTTTTATCCAAACCTGTTTAACCAACTGATTACACAGCATCTCTTATATGTGTCAAACTCAACATCTCTAAAACTAAATCGATTGTATCAACCTCCACCACTACCCTACATAATCCCCTTAAAGTGTTCCCTCTTAGCAAATGGAACAATGAACCAGCCAGTTATGCAAGACAAAAATCTAGCAGTCGTCTTTAATATCTCTCTCTCTTCATCTCCCATATTCAACTGAGCTGTGTCAAACTTAAATAGCACTCAAATCCTACCACTTCTCTCCAGCCCTGCCACGATTGCCATTCTACTATTTATATATGAATGTTGTAAATACTCAAGGAAGCTCTAATTTTTCTACCCACATCAATTCCCTACCCCCAAATTATTTTTATATGCAGCAGAGGAATCTTTGTAACCGTGCCCTCATGCTTATGCCTTCACTGGCTCCCCATGTTTCCTAGAATACAGATGAAACTCCCTCAACAAGCTTATAAGGCCATAAGTGTTTTGGCTCCTCCTGCCTATCTCTGCAGGTTTATCTTCACATTCTTCCCCTCATTTTATACTCAGGCCTCACTAGTCTTTTTATAAACCATCCTACTTCCTAACATCTGCAATAGGAACTTTGTACATGTTTTTCCCTCTCCCTGGAAAATAACCTCCATGATAATAACCTGTCATTCCCACTCATCTTTTTTATCTCAACTTAATCATTACTTCTTCTCAGTACTACCATGTTGCATATCTCCTGGTGATGCTACCCATGTTGCAGTCTTTGGGAATGGTAACTCCTACTTTTGCAAAGTGCACAGCCTGTGCAGTTTTAGGTAGAAGTCCTGACTTCCCTGCTTCTGTTCCTCAGGCAAAATTTCTTTGCTCTCCATAGCATGGCTATAGTACCATGTATCTTTCCTACTCACCTTAATCATAGTTGTAATTTTGACATCTGTGTGAACATTTGGTTAAGTTTTGTCTAGCCTATTAGACCCATAAGTGTGAGGGCCTTATCTGACTTGTTCATTCCTGCATACTCAGTGTCTGACACAGTACTTGGTATATAGAAAGTGTTGATTGAAGATGGAAACTTAGATTTGGAGGAGGCCCAGAACAGTTGCCCTTTAAATTTATTTTAGAAAGGAATATTGTTTTACTTACTCAAAATCCCTAGTTTCTAATGGATTTCTATCTTTCACCAAGGCCTGTCCTGTTTAATATATTTAAGGTGGTTTCTTACTCCCCCTCCCCAAATATCTTCTTTCAGTTGGTTTCATTAAGGCTTAGGAGGTTTGCTTTCCATGGAATCAGAAGTGAGTCAGGTAGGATAAGGAGTCAACATTTCTCTACTATAAAGTACTCAGCATATGGTAAGTACACAATAAAATTACTAATTATTATTATCGTCATTCATTTTTGTATATTTTCATTATGCTAATCCAATGATTTAAAATCAATAAATAGAATTCACCACATCAACAGACAAAAATTTTTGTCAAAATTCAATAATCATTCATAATAAAAAAAACTCAACAAACTAGGAATAAAAAGGAACTTCTTCAACCTGAAATGTGACATCTACAAAAAACACCCAACAGATAACCTCATACATAATAGTGAAAGATTGAATGTTTCCTCCCACCCCAGGATCAAGGCAAAGATGCATACCCTCACCTAGTCAACATTGGACTTCCAGTACTGGAAGTCCTGGCCAATGCAATAAGTCAAGCAAAAAAATAAAAGCATATAGATTGGTAAGGTAGAAATAAAACTGTCCTTGTTCACCAATGCCATTATTTTCTAAGGCAAAAATCCCCCCAAATTCACAAAATAGCTCCTAGACCTAATAAATGAGTTTAACAAGGTCCCAAGATACAAGGTCAATATAGAAAAATCAATTATGTTTCTTACAGAAAAAGAACAACTGGAAAATGAATTTTAAAGTACTGTTTATAATAATATCGAAAAGCATGAAATACTTAGAGATATATCAAACAATACATGTGTGATATTAGCATGTTAAAACTAGAAAAAAACTGATGAGCTAAATCAAAGATGACCTAAGTAAATGGAGGGATATAGTGAGTTAGTAAACTCAACATTCTTAAGATGTAATTTTTTTCCAAATTGATCTATAATTACAATGCATTCCCAATCAAAATGTCATCAGGCTTTTCAAAAATGGAAATAGATAATCCTATTACAAAATTTTCATGGAAAATAAAGGACTGAGAATAGCCAAAATTATTTTGAAAAAGAACACTGTTGGAGAACTCATACTATCTGATTTGAGGACTTACTATGAAGCTATGGTAATTACTACAGTGTGGTATAGTTGAAAGGATAGACAGATAGACCAAATGGAACAGAATAGAGTCCAGAAAAGGACCCAAACCTATATAGTTAATCAATTTTCAACAATGGTGTCAAAGTAATTCAATGGATAAAAGATATTTCTTTCAAAAAATAGGGCTGGAACAATTGAACATCAATATACAAAACAATAAATAAATAATATCTATAGCCCAATATGCCATACCATGTAAAAAAAAAAAAAACACTCAAAATGAATCACATGCCTGTATGTAAAACCTAAAACTATAAGACTTCTATAAAAAACGTAGAAGAAAACATTTGAACTTTTAGGTTTCAAAGATTTTTGGATAGGTCACAAGAAGCATATTATGAATCATCAAAGAAAAAATGATATATTTGATTAAATCAAAATTAAAACTTCTCCTCAAAAGACATTGTTAAGAAAATAAAAAGGCAAACTACAGACTGGGAGACAATATTTTCAAAACACATATCTGATAAAGGACTTGCATATAGATTACATAAAGTACTCTAACTCAATAAAGAAAGTCATCCAACAATTTAACAAAAGGGATGAAAGAATTGAGCAAAATTTGATATTTTGCAAAAGATAGCATATAAGCACATGAAAAGATGCCCATATAATTAGACATTAAAGAAATGCAAATTGAAATCACAATGGAATTGGTTAGGAAGGTAAATCAGATTAAAAGGTCAAGGAGGATATTCACTGTATTTTAAAACTTCAACTTTTGTGTTAGACCAAAGGAAGAGATGTTTATTTGGAGCAAAATCTATATTTTCTGTAGCACACTATATAATTTATCCTGTATGGTCAGTTTATTGAAACACCATAATTACATGGAACTTGAATAGGGAGTGAGATCTGTTTGGTTTTTACAGGTAGTGTGAAGTCCTGATACATCCCAGAGTAATTCGGGCAGAGAATAAAAAAGTATTTGCAAAGCCCCTGTTCTGGTTTGCTAGTGCTGCCATTATGCAAAATACTAGAAATGGACTGGCCTTTATAAAGGGGGTTTATTTATTTGCAAAGTTATAGTCCTAAGGTCATAAAAGTGTTCAAACAAAGGCATAGACGACAGTCTACCTTCACTGAAGAATATCAATGGTGTCCAGAAAACCTCTGTTAGCTGGGAAGTCACCTGCACATGGCTGGGGTTTGCTCCAGGGATCTGGTTTCAAAATGGCTTTCTCCCAGGACATTCCTTTCTAGGCATCTGGGAGTGTTCTCTTAGATTCTCCCAGGCAAACTCTGAGCTAGCAAAAGTCTGCTTTCAATGGCTGTCTCCAAAATGTGACTCTCAGCTACTCTCTGATCCTCCTGTTTGTGAGCTCTTTTTATAGGACTCCAGAGATTAAATCAAGACCCACACTGAATGGATGGGGCCCGTATTTCCGTGGAGCCATTCTATCAAGAGGTCATACCCTAATCAAAGGTGTCACTCACAGTTGGGTGAATCACATCTCCCTGGAAACACTCAACCAAAAGGTTCCAATTGAATCAACACTAATACATCTGCCAATTTAAGATTGCACCAAAGAACATGGCATTTTGGGGTACATAATATATACAAACCAGCACAGCCCCCTTGAGAGACTGGGGGAAAATGTAAAAATATTAACCTTCCACCTGGGAAATTCCTGAAATTCTCGCAAGCATTGGGGACTACCAGTTTAGTAGGCCAATCCCTTGATCTTGGGGCTTGCCCTTATGAAGCTTGTTACTGCAAAGGAGAGGCTACGCCTACTTATAATTGTGCCAAAGGGTCTCCCCCAGAGAACTTCTTTTGTTGCTCAAATGTAGCCTCTATCTCTAAGCCAACTGGGCAGGTAAACTCACTGCCCTCCCCACTACATGGGACATGACTCCTAGGGGTGTAAATCTCCCTGGCAACGTGGGACATGACTCCCAGGGATGAGCCTGAACCCAGCATCATGAGATTGAGAAAGCCTTCTTGAACAAAAGGAGGAAGAGAAATGAAGCAAAATAAAGTTTCAGTGGCTGAGAGATTTCAGATAGAGTTGTTATTCTGGAGGTTATTCTTATGCATTATGTAGATATCCTTTTTAGTTTTTAATGCATTTTAGTGTATTAGTATAGCTAGAAGGAAATACCTGAAACTATTGTACTGCAATCCAGTAACCTGGATTCTTGGAGACAATTGTAAAACTAAATAGCTTATATGGTGTGAATGTGTGATTGTGAAATCCTTGTGGCTCACACTCCCTTTATCCAGTGTATGGACAGATGAGTAGAAAAATGGGGACAAAAAGCAAACGAATAATAGGTGGATGGGAGGTAGGGGATGTTTTAGGTGTTCTTTTTCACTTTTATTTTTATTCTTATTTTTATTTTTTTGGAGTAATGAAAATGTTCAAAAATTGATTATGGTGATGAAAGCACAACTATATGATGAGACTGTGAACAACTGATTGTGCACTTTGGATGATTATATGGTATGCTAATAAATCTCAATAAAATTGCATTAAAATCGAAATCACAATAACATATTACTACACAACATTAGAATTACTAATATTTCAGAGGCTGACAATATCACAAGGGAGACCTGAGGAACAAATCCCAAGTTAGATGGTGATTCCCCACTTCAAGTCCTTTATTGTGGAGGTTTATCCATGTTGTCACATGCTTTAGGACTTCATTTCTTCTTACTGCTGAATAGTGTTCCATCATATGTATGTATCACATTTTGTTCATCTGTTCATTGGTTGGTGGACACTTGGGTTGTTTCCATCTTTAGCAGTTGTGGGTGATGCCTCTGAACATCAGGTGTTGGTGTCTGTGTCCCTGCTTTCAGTTCTTCTGGGTGTATGCATGGTGGTGGGATTGCCAGATTGTAAGGCCACTCTGTGCTTGGCTTTCTGGGGAGCCACCAGGCCATCTTCCACTGTGCCTGTACCATTTTACTTCTGTTTACAAAGTGGTTGCTCTTTGATTGCTGTTGACAATGAAGTTTGCTATTGAAAATACTGACATTTTTCCAGGTAATTGTTTGATTATGACTATTCATCCTCTGTAGTTTTCATTGCATTGAGCTCAAGAAGCGATAACCAAAATACCGAAACCAAATAAACAACCAGTCAACAAACCAACCAAAAAAAAAAAAAAAACCCTCTAAATTAGTTTGCACTTTTTAAAAAAAGTATTTGTTACATAGGCAAAGAAGAACTGTTAATTTATTATTTCTGAATATTCAGAAATCTGATTGTAATTCCATGACATAAAATTAATAACAAATGGTACCTATTTTGGCAACCTTCCAAACTAAGCCATGTGGTACACTGGTTATTTCTCCTCATTCCTTGTTCTTGTGGACTCAGAAGCAGTATTTGTGTTGAGTTCATTCAAGATATTAGGTACTCAGTATTTCTAAGTGAGTTTAAAAGCTATCTCTTTAGAATTAAACAGTGAGTTTAGGCTAAGAGGAAAGCGGGTGTATTTTCCAGCAATCAGATATCATTTTTTGTCATGATATGTATGTAAATTTGGATGTATGTCTCTATAGAACTTAAACAATTTGTGTTTGTGGGTTCTAGCAGCCAAAGTTAGGAAAATGTTGGGCTTTGTTTAAAGTGAAAAGAAGGTGTAAACTAAAGTATCTACTATGCTCCCATTTGTGTAAAAGAAGAGGGATGGAGATTATATCCCTGTGTGTAAATAAATTATTCTTGGAAGTATAAATAAGAAAACTGTTAACAGTAGTTGCATCTGAGGATTGGGAGTAGAACAGAGACATTTTCTACTGTAAACCCCTTATACTTTCTGGATTTTTTTACTATGTGCATGTATTCCCTTAAAAAAAGGTGGATTGACTTTCAGTCAAATTTACCAAATTTCATTGTCTTCACAATATTGTTAATGTAATTAGTGGAACTGAATTATATATTTGAATGTAGTTAAAAGGGGGAAATTTGGGGTTGTATATGTGTTACTAGAATAAAAATTAAAAAAAAAACGACATAAGACTGTAAAACAGTGAACTCTGATGTAAATTACATACTATAGTTAATAGTAAATTATAATAATATTCTTTCATCTTTTGTAACAAAGGTACCTCACTGATGGAAAGTGTTAATAATAGGGGAGGATATATGGGAACTTTGTATTTTCTTCATGATTTTTCTGTAAAACTGAAACTTCTCTAATAAAAAAATTATATATATCTGAGAATATCAAGGGTTGGTAAGAATGCAGAGCAACTTGGGACGTTCATAAAATTTTGGAGGTAAAACAAACTTTCCAGACACTTTAGAACACAGTTTAGCAATTTTTTATACAGTTAAACATACATTTATGATATGACCCTGTAATTAGACTCCTAGATCTTTTAACTTAGAGAAAGGAAAATGCAAAAATCTGTACATGAATGTTCATAGCAGCTTTGTTCATAATCGTCCAAACTGCAAAAAATCCAAATATCCATTGACTGGTGGATGGATAAATAAGCTGTGTAACATTAATAAAATGCATCCTACTCAGCAATTAAAATAAATGAACTACTGATACATGCACCAGTAAGGATGATTTGCAAATGCATTATGCTGAATGAAAGAACCCAAACTCAAAAGGATACATACTGTATGATTCCATTAATGTAATTTTGTGGAAATACAAATATATAGGGGCAAAAAACAGATCAGTACTTGTCAGGGGGTGAGATTCCGGGGGGATTGATTGCAAAGGGGCATGAGGAAACATTTTGGGCCGATGGCACTGTTCTATATCTTGATTGTGGTGGTTACATGACTGCATGCATTTGTCAAAACTCAAAGAACTGTACACTAAAAAGGGTGAATTTTTCTGCATGTAAATTATATCTCAATGAACTTGATTTTTTAAAATACATCAGTCCTGAGGTCATCCATGTTACGTGGTGTTGTTATTCCTGAGATCACTGATGTTTAAGAAAGTTCTCTGTTCTTCATGAAACAAGTGTTCTAATTTCTTCCCCGTGTGACCAATTAAAATTAGGTGACCAATGGAAACACTTAGGGCCTGTAATATGGTTGTCTCTTTGCTGTAACCTCAAGGAGAATCTGGAATGATCCAAGGCACTACTACTTCAACTAATGTAGTCCAAGATCAATACTAGTTTTATTAAAACAGCAAAATGTTTTTTCCCTTTCCCAAAATAAGTCTTACATAAAACCACATTATTTGAAATAGGTAAATGGTACTCCATTCCATGACATACAGTAAATTATTATGACTCTGAGAGAATGCAGAGTGTAATGTTAGAAGCACAGAACTTGGAACCAGATAGATTATGGTTTGAATCAAGGCTCTGTGTCTTACTTAGTTATAAGGATTTGGGTAAATCATTTAATATTTATTAACTTTAGTTCCTCCTCTAAAACTGGGGATATCTGCCTCATAACAAAACCAAAAGTTGGTTATTGGAAGATTTAAAATGATGTATGGGGACCAAGAAGTTGGCAGCATGGAGAGGAGTGGAAGTTAGTCAGTCTCTTGGAACAACTAATAAACAACCAGGAACAACTAGTAAATAATCTGGAATAACTGCTGGGGGACAACCATGACTGTCCACGCCTCAAACACCAACCTGGATTGGGAGGAATGCCTGAGATCACAGCATAAAATCTGTAAGTAAAAACTGCAGACCCAGGCTGGGAGCCCCCTCCCGCCATGGCAGCCTGAATTACAAAACCCCACTGTAGTAAAAGCAGGAATCTCTGAACAAGTGAATATACCTCAGTCCAGCTCCAACTGGGGTTTAATTAACAAATGTGGACTGCTCAATACAAGCTACAAATCCCCAACAAGCAGACAGAGGCTTTTAGTAATGCACGACCATAAAGAGCTGGAGGACTTTTCTGTCCTGGAAGGGGGATCCCAGAAAGCCAGGTGCTATCTCAAGCCAGTGGGTGAAGCTGGGATGGCCGTGGACTGGTGCTGAAAGGGGGCTTTTTGTTCCTTTTTCTCTCTCTCAATCTGGGCAGCTCAGTGGGGAAAGCCACAGCCATTTTCAGTTCACAGTGCTCTGACCCAGGCAAGGGTGGAGATAGCAGACTCAGAGAGACAAAGAAACTATTTAAACTCAGAAGATAACTCCCCATGGAGTGTATTCTCAATAAGAGGAAGGAGGTGGTTCCCAGGCCTACTACCAGCCTCCCATTCAGAACAAGACCCCAGAGCCTGGGGGAAGACAGCCAAAACAGAAACTGAGGACTAAAGAGGCCACACCTCCTTACACCAGTCAGGAGTGACAGGCTGACAGACACTACCTGCTAGGCGGGATAGGAAAAGCACAGCACCTAGGGTCCTCACAGGGTGTGTCAATCTTCAAAGACACAGCCTCAGGGAGACCTGATACTGAATATTGCCCCCTTATGAGACCTGAGCCCATTCTGGTCTGGGAAAATCTGATTGGGCCAACCAAAGAAACCAGATGCCTAGACAACAGAAAACTACAACCTACACTAAGAAAAACAAAGTTATGGCTCAAAGGAACAAACTTACACTTCAACTGAAATACAGGAATTGAAACAACTAATGCTAAATCAATTCAAAAATTTTAGGAAAGATATGGCAAAAGAGATGAAGTGTTTAATGAAAACACTGGGCAAACATAAGGAAGAAATCAAAAGTTTGAAAAAACAACTGGCAGTATCTATGGAAATGAAAGGCACAACACAAGAGATGAAAGACACAATGGAGACATACAACAGCAGATCTCAAGAGGCAGAAGAATACACTCAGGAACTGGAGAACAAAACATCTGAAATCCTACACATGAACGAACAGATAGAGAAAACAATGGAAAAATATGAGCAGCATCTCAGGGAATTGCGTGACAACATGAAATACAGGAATGTAAGTGTCATGGGTGACCCAGAAGGAGAAGAGAAGGGAAAAGAGGGAGAAGCAATAATAGAGGAAATAGTCAATGAAAATTTCCAATCTCTTATGAAAGACATAAAATTGCAGATCCAAGAAGCACAGGGTAACCCAAACAGAATAGATTTGAATAGGCCTATGCTAAGATACTTACCAATCAGATTATCAAAAAGTCAAAGACAAAAAGAAGCCTGAAAACAGCAAGAGAGCAGTGATCCATCACATACAAAGGAAACTCGATAAGACTATGTGTGGATTTCTCAGTAGAAACCATGGAGGCAAGAAGGAAGTGGTGTGATATATTTAAGATACTGAAAGACAAAAACTGCCAACCAAGAATACTATATCCAGCAAAACTGTCCTTTAAATATGAGCGAGAGTTTAAATTATTCTCTGACAAACAGACAATGACAGAGTTTGTGAACAAGATACCTACTCTACAGGAAATATTAAAGGGAGCACTCCAGACAGATAAGAAAAGACAGGAGTAAGAGGTTTGGAACACAGTTTTGGATGATGGTAGGACTGCAACATAAGTAAACTGAAGAAAAATGACTGTGATTATGGGTCAAAGAGGAAGGTTAGGAGCATGTGGGACACCAGAAGGAAAGAGGAAAGATAAAGACTAGGACTGTATAACTCAGTGAAACCCAGAGTGCTCAACAATTGTGATAAAATATACAAATATGTATTTACATGACAGAGAACAAATGAATGTCAACCTTGCAAGGTGTTTAAAATAGGGTGGTATTGGGGGAAAAATACAATCAATGCAAACTAGAGACTATAATAGAAAGATTGTATCATGCTTCCTTTAATGTAACAAAGACAATATACCAAAGGTATATGCATATAAGAGGGGGACATAAAGGAGGGGTATGGGACTTTTGGCATTGGTGATGTCTGACTCTTTATTCTACTTTAGTTTAATTCTATCTTTCCTTTTGTTGCTTCCTAGCTGTCATGTTTTTTTAATTTTTTTCTCTTTTTTATTATTCTTTTGTCTCTCTACCTCCTTTGTCTCTTCCTCCTTCTTTGTGGAAGAAATGGAGCTATCCTTATATAGAAAAGTGATGATGGTGGTGAATACATAAATACATGACTATATAGGGGACCATCAATTGTTTACTTAGGATGGAATGTATGGTAGATGAACACAACCATCTTAAAAAATGGGTTAATGAAGAAACCTTGAGGGCACTATATTGAGTGAAATAAGTCAGACATATAAGGACAAATATTGCAGGGTCTCACTGATATGAACTAGTTATAATATGTAAACCCACAGACATGAAATATAAGTTACCAGGGTATAGAATGAGGCTAAAGAATGGGGAGTGGTTGCTTGTTATGAGCAGAATGTACAGCTAGGTTGAACTTAAATGTTTGGGAATGGACAGAGGTTATGGTAGCACATTGTGAGAATAACTAACAGTGCTGAATTGAATGTGAATGTGGTAGAAATGGGAAGTTCAGGGTCACATATGTCACCAGAAGGAAAGTAGGAGGTTAAAAGATGGGAATGTATAAACCAGTGAATCTTGTGGTGGACAATGTCCGTGATTGACTATACAAATATTCAAAATCTCTCTCATGAACTAGAACAAATGTATGACACTATAACTACAAGTTAGTAGGAGAGGGGTATATAGGGAAAAATATACCTATTGCAAACTATATACTACAGTTAGTAGTATTTTAACATTCTTTCATCAACAGTAACAAATGTACTATACCACTACTATGATTCAATAATGGAGGGGGCTTCTTAGGGGTGTGGAAGGATTTGAGTTTCCTTTTTTTGTCTTTATTTCTTTTCTGGAATAATGAAAATGTTCTAAAATTCAAAAAATGTTAATTGTGGTGATGGATGCACAGCTGTATGGTGGTACCATGGGCAACTGATTGTATGCTTTGGATCTTTGGATAATTGTAAGGTATGTGAACAATCTCAATAAAAACACCCATAAAAATGATGTATGAAAGGTACCCAGCACATTTTTCATTACACAGAGGCTATTGTTATTATTTCTGCCCTCCTCCTCCCACCCCCAGCACACACACTTTATTTTTATGCTCATCAGTCTCAGAGCTTGAGTTTCTTCTTCAACTACTTAAATCCAAACAAGCTCCCACTGGAATTAGTGGAGCTATCTCTGTTCAAAAGAGACTGTGGCCTCTAAATTTGACCTTCAGAGAGAAGAACTACCAATTTGCCATGTGGCCCAGAGAACCCTTAAGGCATCCAGTAATATCATAGCACCAACTTCCTATACATTAAAATCAACACACAAACACACACACACACACAAACATAAATATACACAAATGGACAAAAACCTTATAATTGAATATTCAAAAATTAAGGGCAATGATTGCTTCAGCAGTACTTATACTAAAATTTGAATGATAAAAAGATTACCATCATTTAAGAATGATATGCAAATCATAAAGCATTACATATTTTTGTAAAAAGGGAGACAAAAAAAAGACATGACATACAAAAACCAAAGGCTAAGATGGCTGAAATAAATACTGCCTTTACAGATAAAGATACAGATTGGGAGAATAGATTAAAAAACCATGACCCAACTATATGCTGTTTACAAGAGACTAACCTTAGGCTCAAAGACACAAACAGGTTCAAAGTGAAAGTTTGGAAAAGATATTCCTTGCAAATAGTAACCAAAAAATAGCAGGGGTAGCTATATTATTATTTGATAAATAGACTTTAGATGAAAAACTATTATAAGAGACAAAGAAGGAATAAAGTGGGCAATACATAAAAAAGAAATAACAATCAAAATACTTATGCACCTAATCAAAGTACTCGAAATACATGAGGCAAACACTGGAAAACCGAAGGAAGAAATACATGTCTGTACAATAATAGTTGGAGACTTCAGTATACCACTATCCTTATTAGACAGAAAATCTAAACAGAGCATCAAGAAGGAAACAGAGATTTTGAATAATATGAAAAATTAACTAGAACTAACAGACATGTACAGAATGCTGAAACCCCAAACAACAGGATATATATTCTTCTCAAGGGTGCATGGGTTATTATCTAGGGTAGACCACATGTTGGGTCCCAAAGTAAGTCTCAATAAATTTAAAAAGATTGAAATAATGCAAAGTGCTTTCTCTGACTTTAAGGTAATGAAGCTGGATATCAAGAACTGGTCTAGAACTGGAAAGTTACAAATACATGGAAGTTAAACAACACACTCTTAAACAATCAGTGGATCAAAGAAGAGATTGCCAGGGAAATCAGTAAGCATCTAGAGATGAATCAAAATGAGAACACAATGTATCAAAGCTTTCAGGGTGCAGAAAATCCAGTGCTGAGAGGCAATTGATAGCCCTAAATGATTACATTACAAAAAGAAGAAAGAGCTAAAATCAAAGACCTAACTGCACACCTGGAGGAACTAGAAAAAGAGTAGCAAATTAATCCCAAAGCAAGACGAAGGAAAGAAATAACATAGACTAGAGCAGAAATAATGGAAATTGATAATAAAAAATAGAAAATTTACAAAACCAAAAGTTGGTTCTTTGAGAAGATCAATAAAATGGACAAACCCTTAGCTAAACTAACAAAGAAAAAAAAAAGAAGATGCACATAAATTACCCCACAAATGAGAGGGTGAGCATTACAACTGAACCCATAGAAATAAGAAGGATCATAAGAAGATACTATGAACAACTGTATGCCAAAAAATTAGACAAATTCCTAGAAACACACAACCATGGAATTTAATGGAGAGTTCAGAAATAGACCCTCATATGTCTGGCCAATTGATTTTTCAATTCAATTCTATTGAGATAGATTCACATACAATCATCCATACAGTCATCCACAGTATACAATCAGTTGTTCAAAGTACCATTATATAGTTGTGTGTTCATCACCACAGTTTTTGAACATTTTCATTACCACACACAAAAGAATAAGAGTAAAAATTAAAGTAAAAAAGAACACCCAAAACATCCCATACCTCCTATCCCTCATTATTCATTTACTCTTTGTCCTAATTTTTCTACTCATCTGTCAATACACTGGGTAAAGGAAGTGGGAGCCACAAGGTTTTCACAATTACGTGGTCACTCAGAATAAGCTATACAGTTATACAATCAGCTTCAAGAATCTTCAAGGCTACTGGATTGCTGTTCAACAGTTTCAGCTATTTCCTTCTAGTCATTCCTATACACTATAAACTAAAAAGGGATATCTACATAATGCATAAGAATAACCTCAAGAATGACCACTCAATACTATTTGAAATCTCTCAAACACTTTACTTTGTTTCATTTCTCTTCCCTCTTTTGGTCCAGAAAGGCTTTCTCAATCCCATGATGCCAGGGCCAAGCTCATCCCTGCAAGTCATGTCCCACTTTGCCAGGGAGATTTACACCCTGGGGAGTCATGTCCCATATACAGAGGAGGGCAGTGAGTTTACCTGCAGAATTGGATTAGAGAGAGAGGCCAAATATGAGCAATGAAAGAGGTCCTCTGGAGGAGATCCTTAGGCACAATTTTAAGTAGGCTTAGCCTCTCCATTGCCATAAAAAACTTCATAAGGGCAAGCCCCAAGAATGAGGTCTCAGATTGGTAGCCCAATGCTTGTGCAAATATCAATAATTCCCAATATGGGGAAGTTTAATATTTCTACATTTCCCCCAGTTCCTCAAGGGGGCTTTGCAAGTACATCTTTGTTCTCTGCCCAAATTATTCTGGGATGCATTGGGACTTCACACTAACCTGTACAAGCCAACTGAATTTCAGTCCCTATTTAAAGTTCCATGTAATTATGGTATTTGAGTAAACTGATGACAAAATTAAATTATACAGTGTGTTACAAAAAATATAGATTTTGTACCTAATAAACATCTCTTCCTTTGGTCTCACAAAGAAGTTGAAGTTTTAAAATACTGTCAACATCATCCTTTACCCTTTAGTCTGATTTACCTTAGTCTTAACCATGTCCATTTCATTTATATCTCTAATTGAAGTCTGATCTCTTTTTGCAGACTCCTTAATATTTGCTGTATGGGGTAATGCTGACCTTCATAGCTGCTGGACTCTGGCTATGAGTCTCAAGTGTCACACAGATACCCAAAGCTCCAGGGACTGACCAGGTTATACACAAACAGTTCAGCATTTCAAAATTTAGAAATAGCCAATAGAACTCAGGAATAGATGTAAATGCTGTAAGAGCTTACAATCTAGGAACCTTTACAATAAGCCTTCCCTGATAACTTATGTTCTCAGATTCAATTCTCAGATTTTGCACATTATAGTTAGTACATATCAGTGAGGCATTATGAAGTTTTCCTTTTCTTTTCTGGTTTCTTTCACTCAACGCACTGTTCTCAATGTCCATTTGCCTCACAACCTTATTCCTTCTCACAGCATCTCAATATTCCATTGTATGTATACATCAGAATTCACTATTCCATCCCTTCGTCAATGAACCCTTAGGACACTTCCATCCACTGCAAATCGTGAATACTACCATCATAAACCCCACTTGTGCAAATGTCCATTTGTGCCCCTCTTTTCAGTTCTTCCAAGGATATACCCAAAATAACAGAGTTGCAGGACCATATGGCAACCCCAAGCTTAGCTTCCTGTGGAACCACCACACTGCCCTCCTGAAGGTGGTGATTAGGTACATCCTTTTCTCTAGATTTTCTCCAGCACTTGTATCCCTCTGTTTTCAGATGATTTTGTTCACACAACATGCATTCCAGCCTAAGTAAACAATCAATGGCTCGCTATATAATCATACAGTTATGCATTCACCACCACTATCTATATGAGGACATTTCTATTTCTTCCACAACAAAAGAGGAAGTGGTGAAAAAAGACAAAGAAAAAAAGGAAAAGAAAGAAAAATGACAACTTAAAAGCAGCAAAAGAAAAAATAAAATTAAAATAAAATACAATAGAAAAGTCAGACAATGCCACCAATGCCGAGAATCCCATACCCCTCCCTTATAACACCCTCTTATAGACACTTAGCTTTGGTATATTGCCTTTGTTGCAATTAATGGAAGCATATTACAAAGTTACTGTTAACTATAGACTCTAGTTTGCATTGATTGTATTTTTCCCCAATACCACCCAATATTTAATACCTTGCAATGGTGACATTCATTTCTTCTCCCTCATGTAGAAAATTCTTATATTTGTAAATTTAATCATAATTATTTACCACTCTAGGTTTCACTTAGTTATACAGCTCCCATCTTTAACTTTTATCTTTCCTTCTGGTGTTCTACATGACCCTAACCTTCCTCTTTCAACCGCACTCACAGTCATCTTTGCTCAATGTACTTAAAATATTGTGCTGCCATCACCCAGTATTGTGCTATCCATTTCTGGATCTGTAAAATCAGTCCTGTTGAACATTCTGTACTTCTTTAGCATCAAATGCCCTATCCTTACCCTCTTTCTATCTCCTGCTATCTTCACTTCTACACTCTTTTCCAAAACTCTCTCCCCTGTATTTTCCTATCTGTAGGTAGCACTCCCCTTAGTATTTCTTGTAGAGGAGGTCTCCTGTTCAAAAACTCTCTCAGTGTCTGTTTATGTGTAAATATTTTAAACCATCCCTAATTTTTTTAAAATTCAGTTTTATTGAGATATATTCACATACCATACAATCATCCATGGTGTACAATCAACTGTTAACAGTACCAACTTATAGTTGTACATTCATCACCCCAATCTATTTTTGAACATTTTCCTTATACTAGAAAGAATCAGAATCAGAATAAAAAATAAAAAATGAATAAGAACACCCAAATCATCCCCCAATCCCACTCTAGTTTTCATTTAGTTTTTGCCCCCGTTTATCTACTCATCCATCCATACACTGGATAAAGGGAGTGTGATCCACAAGGTTTTCACAATCACACTGTCACCCCTTGTAAGCTACACTGTTATACAATCATCTTCAAGAGTCAAGGCTACTGGGTTGGAGTTTGGTAGTTTCAGGTATTTACTTCTAGCTATTCCAAGACATTAAAACCTAAAAAGTGTTATCTATACAGTGTGTAAGAATGTCCACCAGAGTGACCTCTCAGCTCCATTTGAAATCTCTCAGCCACTGAAGCTTTATTTGTTTTCATTTTGCATCACCCTTTTGGTCAAGAAGATGTTTTCCATACCACAATGCTGGGTCCAGATTCACCCCCAGGAGTCATAGCCCATGATGCCAGTGAAATTTATACCCCTGGGAGTCAGGTCCCACTTAGAGCAGCAAGATCACCTGCCAAGGTGGCTTAGCTAGAGAGAGAGGGCCACATCTGAGCAACAAAGAGGCACTCAGGGGAGACTCTTAGGCACAATTATAAGCAGGGTTAGCCTCTCTTTGCAGCAACAAGCTTCATAGGGGCCAGCCCCAAGACAGAGGGCTCAGCACATCTAGCTGTCAGTCCCCAGTGTATGTGAGAACATCAGCAACAATCCAGGTGAGGAAGTCCAACACCTCTGCATCTTCTCCCAGCTCCTCAGGGAGGCCCTGAATATATATTTTTATTCTCCACCCAAATTACATTAGGGTGTGTTGCTATTTCATTCTAATCTATCAGACCTACCATAGCTCACTTACTATTCAAAGTTCCATGTAACTACAGTGTTTGAACAAACTGACTGTAGAAATTGTGATGTTTAGAAAATATAGATCCTACACCAAATAAACATTTCTTCCCTTGGCCTCACATGGAAGTTGAATTTTTAACACACAATCTGTTTCAACCTTTACCCTTTGGCCCAATTTGCTCTAGTCTTAATCAGATCTGCTTTATTCATATCTCTAATTGAAGTCTGGGCTTTATTTCAGCATTTTTTTAACAGTTGCAGTATACACTAATACTGATATTATGTGGGGAGCCGCTTTCCGGGTTAAGGCCTAGTGGACACGCCGCGACCTGCTCTAGAGTAGCCCCCGCCCATCGTTTGAGCCAAGATGGCGCCCGTATCCTGCTTCCGCATATGATACATGAGGCAGCGGTTGCTGCTAGCCTATTGTACACGCTTACGTAGTGCCAGCACATTGGTTGTAACTATTGTATATAAGAAATTACCCGGGCTAGCCTCGGGGAGACAGCCCACAGGGAGCCGTGCCTGACGGCCGCATAGAGGTTGTTCTCCCACGGGGTATAGGGCCTCGTGTGGAATATGTAACAGAGAAAATTTTCTTCCTGGCTCCAGTAAAAGGCTTGCATTCACTGCCATTGCGTACCTCAAGTGTCAGTTTGTCTGCGTCTCTCCCTCTTTCCCTCTGTTCTCCTTGCCGGCCGAGGACAGGACGCGCGGGACCGAGCGAGAAGGCGCCGGACAAGTGGTGGCCCGTACGGGGAACTCTTTTCGCCTCGCTCCTTTTTCATTGCAGCGGACTTCCCGCGCCTGATCAGTGCGAGAAGGTGAGTGTTTCTTTTACGTGAGAGTCAGGGCCCGTGGGTTCTCAGGCGGTCCCGGGGACTCGGAAGAGCTCTCCGAGTGGTTAAAGTACAGTGCCGACTGCAAGCATGGGGCAGTCTGGAAGTTCACCTTTGTTGGCTCCTTTAAAAACCCTCCTGAAGCAGAGGGGTATCTCAGTTAAGAAAAGCTCCCTACAGAGGTTTCTCGATGATGTTGAAACTTTTGCCCCTTATACCCTGAACATGGTTGAAAACCTCTCCGCCCTAAATCATACGCCCGCAGATATCGTTCAGTTAGCCCGTGCTTGTTTGCCACCAGGCCGATTTATAGATTGGAAAGCGTGGTTTGAGGAGTTAGCTGAGGAACAAGCGGCTAAGAACGCAACGGGAAGACATGGCGCGTGGAATACAGACATGCTGTTGGGGAGGGGAGCCCATGCCCAAAATCAAACGCGGTTCCCTCAAGAGGTCTATGCCCAAATCTTCCGTTGTTTCGTGGGAGCTTGGAAAAAGCTGACAGGTGAGGGAGAGGCTCAAGCCTCGCTCAGTAATATTCATCAGGGCCCCACAGAACCTTTTGTGGACTTTGTAGCCAAAATGCAAACTGCAGCCGAGAGAATTTTCTCAGATCCAGGGGTGGCAGAGACTGTAGTTAAACAAATGATATTTGAACAGTGCAATAAAGAATGTAAAGTTATTTTAGCACAAAACAGAGGAAAACAGCTGACGGACTGGGTTCGGCTTTGCAGAGATGCTGGCAGCCCGTTAACTAATGCAGGTCTAGCTGCCATGCTAGCCAACTCCTTACAAGTGTCTGCAAAGAAATCTAAAGAACTAGAAATGAAGCCCAGAGGATGTTATCATTGTGGCCAGCTGGGACATATTAAGAGGAACTGTCCCAATAAAGGTCAACCACCTGCCACTCCACAGTTTGGTAGACCATATGCAGCAACCAGGCTATGTGGCCGTTGCCACAAGGGACCTCATCGCGCAGAAGACTGTAGGTCAGCCTTCGATGCGCAAGGTGTGCGCCTTTCTGGCCGTCCTGAACAGGACCCAAAAAACGGGCAGGGGGGGTCCACCCTTTCGGTGGGCCCCCCTGCATGCCATCCGGCGACACGACGCCCGCCCAAATTCGCGCATCCCCTGGGTCAGCGGGACTGGACCTCTGTGCCACCTCCAGACTCGTACTGACCCCCTCCATGGGTGTCCAGTTGGTAGGGACCTCCTTTAAAGGGCCCTTGCCAACAAAGACTGTTGGGCTCATAATAGGGAGAGCATCCACAGCCCTGAAAGGACTAAATGTCATACCAGGTGTTGTGGATTCAGATTTCACAGGTTACGTCCAGATTATGGTACAATCTCAGCAAGGTACGCTGGTCATTGCAAAAGGTGACAAGCTGGCACAGCTCTTGCTCTTACCCAGCTTACATACACTCTTTCCGAGTAGACCCAGACAGAGAGGAGATAAGGGATTTGGGTCTTCAGGAGAAGTTTTTGAGGGCCTCCATATGTCTCTGGAGTCTCGACCCATGCTGACTATCAAGGTACAAGGCAGATCTTTCCTAGGCCTGCTAGATACCGGGGCCGATCGGTCGATTATAAGACAACAGGACTGGCCCTCCACCTGGCCGACGTGCAAGGCGGAAGATACCATCAGAGGAATAGGCCAGGTTTCGGCACCCATGCTGAGTGCCGCTGCCCTTCATTGGGCAGACGAAGAAGGACACCAAGGTAGTTTTCAGCCATATGTATTAGCCCTGCCTGTTTCCCTGTGGGGAAGAGACATTCTTACCCAGATGGACGTTACCTTGACCAGTGGTTGCTCCCCAACCTCTAAGCGATTGTTAAAAGGAATGGGATATGTCCCTGGCAAAGGCTTAGGAGCCTCGTTACAGGGACGTGTAGAGCCCATACAAGCTACCTCCAACATTGTCAAGCAAGGCCTGGGTTTTTCCTGGGGGCCACTGAGGGAATGTTCCCACCCACACCCATAAAGCTAAAATGGAAGACCAAATCTCCGGTTTGGGTGCCTCAGTGGCCCTTATCACGGGAAAAGCTCTCCGCATTACACACTCTGGTGTCAGATCAGCTAAGAGAGGGCCACCTCATTCCCTCCACATCACCTTGGAACACCCCTATTTTTGTCATAAAGAAAAAATCAGGCAAATGGAGGTTGCTGCACGATTTAAGAGCCATCAATAATTGCATGGAGCCTTTAGGGCCCGTTCAGATGGGGTTGCCCCTCCTTTCGGCCCTGCCAGAGCGTTGGCCTGTTATCATCATAGATATCAAAGACTGTTTCTTTTCTATCCCACTCCACACAGAGGATACCCAAAAATTTGCTTTTACTGTGCCCTCTCTAAACCAAGAGGAGCCCTGTCACCGCTTTGAGTGGACGGTCCTGCCCCAGGGCATGACCAATAGCCCTACCATGTGTCAGTTGTATGTCGCTGCACAGTTGGCCGATACCCGGCAGCAATTCCCCAAAGTAAGGATCCTTCATTACATGGATGATATCTTGCTGACTCATGAAAGCCCAGATCTCCTTAACGCTGCACTATCACATTTGGTTCTTACACTTAGAGAGGTCAATCTTGAAATAGCCCCAGAGAAGATCCAGATGACCGAGATTGTCACCTTCCTGGGAGCAAAACTTACGTCTACTCAAGTCTCCCCCCAAAAGGTGTCTCTCAGGTTAGATAAACTGAACACCCTCAATGACTTACAAAAACTCATGGGAGATATAAATTGGGTTCGCCCATATCTGAAGTTACCCAATGCCGAATTAAGACCCTTGTTTGACTTGCTTAAAGGGGATCCGGACTTAGCTTCGCCCCGGTCCTTCACCCCTGAAGCGAGACAAGCACTATGCCAAGTAGAACAGGCACTCAGTAATGCCACGTTAAAAAGAATAAACCCTGATAAGCCTTTCGAAGCTTGCCTGCTGCCGACGGTGTCACAGCCCACGGCGGTGCTGTGGCAACAGGGGCCATTACTCTGGATCCACCCCGGAGTTTCTCCAAAAAAGATCTTAGAGCATTACCCTACCGCAGTTGCAGATCTGGCCCTGGAGGCCATCAAGAAGGCCATCCAACACCTTGGCCAACCACCAAAAAACCTTAGAGTACCCTACTCTCTCCCACAAATTGAGGTGCTTACCGGATGCATAGATCAATGGGCTGTTCTCCGATGCACCTTTTCGGGATGTATTAATAACCAATATCCCAAAGACCCCCTCTTACAGTTTGTCACCCAACATCCGGTAATCTTTCCCAAAGTGACTTCGTCTAGGCCACTAGCGAACGCCCTCACCGTGTACACGGATGGCTCCAGCTCCGGTACAGGGGCGTATTGTGTGGAAGGGGACACTCCCAAAACAGTGTTTTTTCAACCACAAAAACCGCAGTGGGTTGAATTGCAGGTTACTATTACAGTCCTGAGAGAGTTTCCTGGCCCCCTGAATATTGTCTCTGATTCCCTTTATGTCGTAAATTCTCTACAAATCCTAGAAACTGTGGGCATTATAAAATGCTCCTCCACTGTAAGCACATTCTTTCTCGAGCTGCAAAAGACGATTCATACTAGGCAACATCCCTTTTACACAACTCACATTAGGGCCCATACAGGCCTACCTGGTCCCGTGGCCCAAGGAAATCACATAGTAGATGTGGCCACTCGACAGCCACACGTCTTCCCCGTGCTGACACCCTATCAGCAAGCCCGAGAGTTCCACGCCAAATTTCATATCAATGCAGGTACCCTGGCTAAGCGGTTTAGTATACCGCGAGCGGCCGCTAGAGACATAGTCCGAGCTTGTGGAAATTGTGTTACTCAACAGCATATCCCATCTGTGGGAGTTAACCCTAGAGGTCTCGTCCCAGGAGACATTTGGCAAATGGATGTCACTCATCATTCAGAGTACGGAAAAATCAAATACCTGCATGTGTCAGTAGACACATGTTCTCAAATATTATTTGCCTCTGCTGAGACAGGAGAAAAGGTCCACCAAGTCATTGCACACTGCCTTGCCGCTTGGGCAGCGTGGGGCAAGCCAAAAATGTTAAAGACAGATAACGGACCTGCTTATACCAGTAAAACTTTCCAAAAATTTTGTGATAATATGGGAGTGCAATTGAAGCATGGAATCCCTTACAACCCTCAAGGACAAGGTATCATTGAAAGAGCACACAGGTCTCTGAAAGACTTGCTCAAAAAACAGAAAGAGGGGATAGGTCACGGCCTATCCCCAAAGGCTCAACTGTCTGTAGCCTTATTCACGTACAATTTCTTAAATGAAAATTCACAGGGCATGACACCTGCCCTTCAGCACACCTCCCCGAGTCCTCCACATAGAGGTCTAGTCCGATGGAAGGATGTCCTGTCAGGACAGTGGCAAGGCCCTGACCCCGTGCTCAGCTGGGCCAGAGGCTCTGTTTGTGTCTTCCCACAGGAACCAGGACGTCAACCGGTGTGGGTTCCGGAGAGATTGGTGAGAACCGTATCAACGCCCGAGAGCGCTGAGAAGCTGCAGCCTGACCAATTGGGGAACCCCCAACATGACACAAGAGACCCAACCTTCAACGCTGGTGACGACCAGCAAGATGACCAGCAAGATGATGAGAATGATCCTGACCCCCTCCCCGTCGTCCAGGGGGAGGACCGGTGATCCCAACCCCTATTCCCCTATAAATACCCTCCTGATTTGTTTTCTCTTTCTCAGCAGTGTTGCAGTGGTTCAGGGAGAAGATCAGTTCCTCTGGGGCCTCTGGCACCATCCCCCGACGCTAGCTCCCTTTTCTGCGGGGTCCCCCGCCTCTCCTCAGTTCTTCACTCCTAATTTAACTCTTAGCCTCCGTCATCTACCTTTGCCTGCCAATGTTTCCTCCATAACCTTCAACGAGACCTTTCCTCTAACCGATGACACGCTGATCCTTTCATTTGCTAATCGCTCTATAGCTAATTGTTCCTGCGCAAACAGCACAAGTACTGCCTGTGATACCCATTGCACTCAGGTGACTTTTGGAGTCTTGCTAGAATTTCTTAATACCTCGGCTGGCTATCAACAGGATTGTGAGGGGTTGCTTAACAAAAATGAGACGAAAAGATGCCTCAAGCTTTCTGGGTTTAGACCAACAGTCCTTAACTGCTCTCGAGATCCTGATGTCCCGCAGCCTCCTTTCCCCCCTTGCGCGCATGATCTGTACAGGAAAGCCACTCTGGAGGACTTCTCTTGGCACAGCTGTATGCCCGTGAGGCACCCGTTCCTCTTAAGTGAGGACTGGTGGCTCTGGTCCGTGCGCCCTCACATACGTAATTTCACAGCAATAAGCAAGATCCGAAAATATACTGAGGCATCGGCGTGGGGTACCGTAAACCAATGTCGAGAACCATTAATCGACCCCAAAGCCTCCCGTATCCAAACCTTCGCTCAGCATTTGGCCTGCAACCCCCTGGGGGCATGTCTGGACCTGCGCTATTTCATGCTATTGAATAGTACCCTTACCAACACGTCAACCGACGCGACGGGTAGCTCTACCACTGCCAATTGTTCTTTTTCGGGTGCAGAGGGAACATATGCGGATAAAAATTGTTCCTTCCCTTTGCACAGGCAGGTCTGTGTGCTCCCTCCCTTCGCTTTTCTACTCTCTACAGAGCCTACCTTCAACTGTTCCAGCGTCCCCTGTACCCTGTCTGAATGCTGGAACGGATTCCCTCCCTACGCCATCCTAACTTACCGTCCCAGCTATGTTTGGGTCCCGGTCAACACCACTGATTGGGTAGGCCCTATTACCCAGGTTGTGTCAACGGAAAACTTTCCGTTTTCTGGGCCTTTTAATCCCTCCCTTAACAGGAAACCAAGAAGTGTCAAAGGCTGGCTGTGGAACCTCGGCGGCATCGTCGCTTCAGTATTCGTCCCAGCAGTGGGGAATGCGGTGCTTCAAGCCTGGACAACGGAGCAGATCGCCCTGACGATGGAAACAGTCAACACTTTAGCCAATGCCACCCGGGACGCGTTGCACGCCCACAATCTAATGTTAGAGTTGAATTCGCAAGCGATCCAGAAAATGCAAAGTGAAATACAGGAACTTGGACAGGAGATAGATGGGCTCTGGAAAACAGTCGAGCAACTGTGTGACACCCGATGGATCCTTTTCAGACTTTGCGTCACTCCGGTCAGGGCCAATGTAACTGCTAACACCCACAAAGTCTCTGACTGGCTTAAAAATACTTATCTGCCAACTTTTACCAATCTTACCCAGCAGGTGGACGTCAGCCTGGACAAGATTGGGACCGTTAAGTTGACCCCCGTTAAGTTCAACCTTGCCAGTTTGGTAACTGACCTGTGGAACCGAGTTACCTCCTGGTTTTCATGGCCCAATCTGACCACTTGGGTTCTCCTCGCTATAGGGTTATTGGTGGGTTTAGTAATCGTCAAATGCCTGTTAGAACGCTTGTTTCAAGCACAGCAGCAACTGCGCGTTACCACTATGATGGCTATGTCTTCAACCTGTAGTACTTCTGACAGTAGCTTCTATACTGATCGATCCCCGTCCCGGCCACTCGGGGTGGGGCGCTCTGGGGCCAGGTTCGCGGCAAAGTCCATGGCCGTATCCCGGATATAACATATAACTCCAGCAGTCTTAATTTTTGTCTCAGGCGAGTCTCTTAGGCGGAGTCCCAGTTGTGGCCAGACTGGACTCTGGCCATTGCACAGAGACGCCTAGTGACGCCTTTGACGCTGGTTGCCACTCTCCTGCCCCAACCGTCTTTCCCCAGTTACGAGGCGAAGTACTGTAGGGAGAGTCACGTTGTTTCCAGCTCACGGGCTCTCCGGTCTCTATATGAGGTAAGCATTCTGGTCGGTGCCAGAGGTTCCGCCGTAAAATGGCAGGGGCCTAGTCCAGACTCCCCAAAGCACCAAAACATGTAGTGGGTCACTCAGGCCCACGGGAGTACACTCATCAATGGAGACACTGGGTTGAAATATATAAAAAAGGGGGAGATGTGGGGAGCCGCTTTCCGGGTTAAGGCCTAGTGGACACGCCGCGACCTGCTCTAGAGTAGCCCCCGCCCATCGTTTGAGCCAAGATGGCGCCCGTATCCTGCTTCCGCATATGACGCATGAGGCAGCGGTTGCTGCTAGCCTATTGTACACGCTTACGTAGTGCCAGCACATTGGTTGTAACTATTGTATATAAGAAATTACCCGGGCTAGCCTCGGGGAGACAGCCCACAGGGAGCCGTGCCTGACGGCCGCATAGAGGTTGTTCTCCCACGGGGTATAGGGCCTCGTGTGGAATATGTAACAGAGAAAATTTTCTTCCTGGCTCCAGTAAAAGGCTTGCATTCACTGCCATTGCGTACCTCAAGTGTCAGTTTGTCTGCGTCTCTCCCTCTTTCCCTCTGTTCTCCTTGCCGGCCGAGGACAGGACGCGCGGGACCGAGCGAGAAGGCGCCGGACAGATATTCATATCTGTGGAGCTCTAGATCTGAGTTTTGGTATAACACAGATACCAGTGTTCCCAGAGACCAATCAGGTTATACACTAAGGGATCAACATCTCAGAGTTTGGAGATAGCCATTACAATTCAGGAATAGATTTGACTGCTGTAAGAGCTTATGATCCAGGGACCATTACAATAATCATTTCCCTGTTAGGCTGTATGCTAAGATTCAATTCTGAGTTTATACATTGTAGTTAGTCCATATTGGTGAGGAATTACAGTGTTTGCCTTTGTTTCTGGCATACTCCAGTCAAAATGCTGGCTACAGGATCCATTCATCTCACTGTGTATCTCTCAGCTTCGCTCCCCATAGTTGCTCAATATTCCATTGTATGCACACACCACAGTTCATCATTCTCTTCCTCAGTGTACCCTTAGGCCAACTGCACCCATTGCAAATCATAAATACTTCCTCCATAAACACCAATGTGCAAATGTGAATTCATGTCTCTGCGCTTGGATCTTCCAAATACATACCCCACATTGAAGTTGTAGGACCTTAATGGCTCCACGTACTTAGCTTCTTGTGGAACCACCACAGTGACCTCCAGAGAGGCTAAAACATTCGGCCTCCTCATCAACAGTAAATAGGTATTTCCCTCTCTCCTTGTTCTCTCCAGCACTTTTACCTCTATTTATATTTTTTCCTACAATCTTATGGAGATATGTTCACATAACATACAACCATCGACAGTGTATAATCAGTTGTTCACAGCATCATCACATAGTTGTACATTTATTACCACAGTCAGCACTTGAACATATTGATCATGATAAAGTTTCTTTTTGTTGAATAATAAAAAAGATACTAAAAATAAAAATAAAAATATCATACAATACAATATAATAGTAAGGACGGAAAACAACACCACTACCAAGAATCCCATATCCCTCCTTATATCTCTCTCTCATACACATTTAACTTTGGTTTATTGCCTTTGTTACATTTAATGGAAGCATATTGGAATGTAACTGCTAACCATAGACTCCAGTTTGCTTTGATAATATTTTTTCCCAAATACCATCCTTTTTCAACACTCTGTATGGCTGATATTCATTTGTTCTCCCACATGTGAGAACATTTTTATATTCAAACATTGGCCACTCAAGTTTCTGCCAAGTTATACAGTCCCAGTCTTCATCATCTATCTTTACCTCTGGTGTCATACATTCTCCTATCCCACCTCTTTCAGCTTTACTCACAGACATCTTTGTTCCATGTACTTACAATATTGTGCTACCATTACACAGTATTATGCTATCTATTTCTGGATCTATACAATCAATCCTGCTGAACTTTTCTGTAGTCTTTCAGCATCAAATGCCTGATCTCTACCTTCTTTCTGTCACCTGGTAGCCTGTGTTTTCAGCTTTTAAATTTCAAAATTTGCTCATTAGTGTTACTTCATATTAGTGAGAACATACACTATTTGTCCTTCTGTCTCCAGCTAGCTTCACTCAACATAATGTCCTCAAGGTTCATCCAGGTTATTATATGTTCCATGTCTTTGTTCTGTCTCACAGCTGCATAATGTTCCATCATGTGTATATACCACAGCTTTTTTATCCACTCATCCATTGATGGACATTTGGGCTGCTTCCATCTCTTGGAAATCATGAATAATGCTGCAATAAACATCAGTTTACAAATGTCCATTTGTGTCTTAACTTTCAGTTCATTTCAGTATATACCTAGCAGTGGAATAGCTGGATCATATGGCAACTCTATACTTAGCTTCCTGAGGAACCTCCACACTGTCTTCCAGAGTGGCTGCACCATTCTACATTCCCATCAGCAACGAATAAGTATGCCTCTTTCTCCACATCCTCTCCAGCACTTGTAATTTTCTGTTTTTTTGGACAATGGCCATTCTGGTAGGTGTGAGATGATTTCTTATTGTGGTTTTTATTTGCATTTCCCTAATAGCCAGTGAAGTTGAGCATTTTTTTCATAAGTTTTTGAGCCATTTGATTTTCCTCTTTGGAAAAGTGTCTGTCCATGTATTTTGTCCATTTTTTAATTGGGTTGTTTGTCTTTCTGATGTTGAGTTGTAGGATTGTGTTATATATTCAGGATATTAAACCCTTATTGGATATGTGGTTTCCAAATATTGTCTCCCATTGTGTAGCCTGCCTTTTTACTTTTCTAACAAAGTCTTTTGATGTACAAAAGTGTTTGATTTTGAGAAACCACCTGCCATCACAAGATTTTTAAGATAGTTCCCTACATTTTTTCTAAGATCCTTATGGTCCTAGTGCTTATTTTTAGGTCTTTGATCCAATTAGAGTTAATTTTTGTATAAGGTGTGAGGTAGGAGTCCTCTTTCATTCTTTTGGAAATGGATATCCAGTTCTCCAAACACCATTTATTGAAGAGGCTGCTCTGTTCCAGGTGCTTTGGCTTGACTGCCTTATCAAGCATCAATTGTCCATAGATGCCAGTCTATTTCTGAACACTCAGTTTCGTTCCATTGGTTGGTATCTCTGTCCTTATGCCAGTACCATGCTGTTTTGAGTACTGTAGCTTTGTAACAGGATTCAAAGTCAGGGAGTGTGAGATCTCCCACTTTATTCCTCTTTCTCAAGATATTTTTGGCTATTCAGGGCACCTTATTCTTCCAAATAAATTTGGTTATTGATTTTTCTATACCTGCAAATTAAGTTGTTGGGACTTTAATTGGTATTGCATTAAATCTATTAATCAGTTTAGGTAGAGTTGATATCTTAATTATATTTAGTCTTCTAATCCATGAACATGGTATGTTGTTCCATTTTTTTATGTCCTATTCAATATCTTTATGCAATTTCTTGTAATTTTCTTCGTATAGGTCTTTTGTGGACTTCATTAAGTTTATTCCTAAATACCTCATTCTTTTGGTTGCTGTTGTAAATGGACTTTTTTTATTTCTTCCTCTTGTTGCACAATACTTGTGTATAAGAACACGACAGGTTTTTTGCATGTTGATCTTGTAGCCTGCCACTTTACTGTATTCACTGATTAGTTCTAATAGCTTTGCTGTGGACTTTTTTGAATTTTCTATATATAGAACCATGTCATCTGAAAAAAGTGAAAGTTTTACTTCTTCCTCTCCAATTTGGATGCTTTTATTTCTTTTTCTTGCCTGATTGCTCTAGCTAGAACTTCCAGCACAATGTTGAATAACAGTGGTGACAGTGGGCATCCCTGTCTTGTTCCAGATCTTAGAGGGAAAGCTTTCAGTCTTTCCCCATTGAGTATGATATTAGCTGTGGGTTTTTCATATATTGCCTTTATCATGTTGAGAAAATTACCTTCTATTCCTATCCTTTGAATTGTTTTCAATAAGAAAATATGTTGAATTTTGTCAAAATCCTTCTCTGCATCGATCAAGATGATCATGTGGTTCTTTTTCTTTGATTTACTGATGTGGTGTATTACATTAATTGATTGCAAAAATGCAATCAGAAATGGGAAAGGAAACATAACTACTGACCCTGCAGAAATAAAGCAGATACTGAGAAGGTACTATGAGCAACTATATGCTAATAAACTGGACAACTTACACAAAATGGACAACTTCCTAGAAAAGAATAAACAACCAACATTGATCCGAGAAGAAACTGAGGACCTCAAGAAACCAATCACAAGCAAAGAGATCAAGTTAGTCATCTAAAAGCTCCCCCAAATGAAAAGCCCAGGACTAGATGGTCTTACGCATACCTGGAATAAACCCACTTTGTCATGATGCATAATTCTTTTAATATGCTGCTGGATTCAATTTGCAAGTATTTTGTTGAGGATTTTTGCATCTATATTCATTAAAGAGATTGGTCTATAATTTTTTTAGTATCTTTGGCTGATTTTGTTATTAGGGTGATGTTGGCTTCATAGAATGGGTTGGGTAGCTTTCCCTCCTCTTCAATTTTTTTTGAAGAGTTTGAGCAGGGTTGGTACTAATTCTTCCTTGAATACTTGGTAGAATTCACATGTGAAGCCATCTGGTCCTGGACTTTCCTTTCTTGGGAGGTTTTTGATGACTTACGCAATCTTTTGTGATTGGTTTATATCCTGCTGTTGTGGTGTGCAGTGTTCTTTAAATGTCTGTTAAGTGTGGTTCATTTTTCAAATTACACAAAAGCTGTGTTCCTTACCAATCCTCTGTCCAGATGTTCTATCCATTGATGAGAGTGGTGTATTGAACCTCCAAGTATTATTGTAGAACTGTCCACTTCTATCTTCAGTGTTGTCAGTGTTTGCCTCATGAATTTTGGGGCACTCTGGCTTGGTGCCTAAATATTTATCATTGTTGTTTCCTTGATGATTTGATGCTTTTATTAATATATAGTGTTCTTCTTTGTCTCTTTTAATTGTTTTGCTTTTGAAGTCTACTTTGTCTGATATTAATATAACTAATCCCACTTTTTTCTAGTTGCTGTTTGCATGAAGTGCCTTTTTCCAACCTCTCACTTTCAGCCTATTTTTATCATTGTGTCTAAGTTGAGTTTCTTGTAGACAGCATATAGATCAATCCTGTTTTTAAATCCATTCTACCAGTCTGTGTCTTTTTATTGGGGAGTTAAATCCATTAGCATTTAGTGTTATTACTATAAGGGCAGTAATTTCTTCTATCATTTTGTCTTTTGGATTTTATATATTATGTCTTATTTTTTCCTCTCTCTCTTTTTATCCTTCCTGATTATCTTCATTTCTACACTCATCTCCAAATGCCTGCCTCCTGTCATTTCCTATCAGCCTGTAGCACTCCCTTTAGTATTTCCTGTACCACTGGTCTTGAATTCATGAACTCTCTCAGTGTCTGTTTTCCTGAAAATATTTTAAATCTCTCCCTCATTTTTGATGGACAGTTTTCCTGGATTCTTGGCTGGCAGTTCTTTTCTTTCAGTATGTTAAATATATCATACCACTGTTTTCTTGCCTCCATGGTTTCTGCCAAGAAATCTGCACATAATCTTATTGATCTTCCCTTGTATGTGATGGATTGCTTTTCTCTTTCTGCTTTCAGAATTCTGTCTTTGCATTGAACAATCTGATCAGTAAGTGTCTTGGGGTGCATCTATTGATATGTATTCTGTTTGGGGTGCACTGTACTTCTTGAATCTCTAATTTTCTGTCTTTCATCAGAGTTGGGAAATTTTCAGTGATTATTTCTTCCATTATTCTTTTTGCCCCTTTCCCTCTCTCTTCTCCCTCTGGGACACCCATAACACATATATTTGTGTTTTTTGTGTTTTCACTCAGCTCCCTAAGACCCTGCTCATATTTTTCCATTCTTTTCACCATCTGTTCTTTCATGTGTGTGAACTCAGATGTCTGGTGTTCCAATTCACTGATCCTTTCTTCTGCCTGTTCAAATCTACTCCTGTATCCCTCCATTGTCTTTTTCATCTCCTCCATTATGCCCTTCATTCCCATAAGTTCGTTCATTTGTTTTTTCAGGTTTATGAATTCTTCATTATGGACATCCAGTGTCCTTCTTATATCTTTCATCTCTTTTGCTACATCTTCCCTCAGTTCATTGACTTGATTTTTGAATAGATTTAGATTTGTTTGGACATCTCCAATTAGTTCTTCCTTCAGCTCACTGAATTGATTTAGCAATAATTGCTTCAACTCCTGTATCTCAGTTGAACTATTAGTTTGTTCCTTTGGCTGGCCCATATTTTTGTGTTTCCTAGTATGGCTCATTATCTTAAGCTCTCTAGGCATCTGACTTTCTTGACTAGTTTATTCTGGAGCTTGTTTTCACTATTTTAGTTAGGATTTTCTTGTTGGTTGGCTTTGTTCTCTAACCTTTGTTGTTTAGTTCAGCTTACTCTAGACCTTTAACTTAGAATCTGTTTAGTTTATCAGAGTTTTTCACCTCTTGTTTTTCTGTTTCTTGCCCTGCCTCTATGTAGCCTTTTTGTGTGGTAAGCTCCTCAGATATGGTCAGCCCCAGTCAGGTTTTCCTAGTCCAGAGAGGCCCAGGTCTCAGGAGGAGGGTATGGAATTTCCTTGAAAATGAGACCCTCCTGTGAGGTCTTTAGACTCTGTGCTTTTCCTATGCTGTCCAGCAGGTGATGCTTGCAAGCCTGCAGTTCCACCACCAGTGTAAGGAGGTGGGGAGCCATTAGTTCTCATGGCGACCCTGACCTTGTTGGGGGTGTGGCTGACTGAAGCTAGTTAATGAATTCCAACCCCTGGGATCTGAGTTCCCAAAAGGGCTGGGAAGTTATGGTGTTTAGCAAATTTTCTCCACCACTAGACTCATTGCTTTGTCTCTCAGAGCTACCTTAGCTCTGCTCTTGCCTGGGCCCAAATTGCAAGTCTTTGAGGCTTTCTGTAGTAGGCTTCTTAGAATAATTGTTTTAGAAAAAGAGAAAAAAAAATTTTAAAAAAGGAAGGGCCCAGTATGGGCTATTTACAGTCCTTGCAGAACTAATGTGCTATTGAAATGCTAAAAGACCAGGAATTGAGGGTGATTAAGGAGCAATCAAGAAAGCAGAGAAGCTGGCTTTTCAGGCAAGGGCTCTCCCTCCCTGGATTTGCATATGTGTCTGATTTTGAAACCTGCCCTTCTCTGTATTATGTTCACCTGACTCCAAAAAAGTCTCTGTTTTTATTTTGTTTTCTATTTTTTTTGCTGTTTTGCTAACCCTATCTCCTCCCTGCTGAACTGACTGCTACCAGATTTTCTGGTGTCTGCTTTCAGTTTATCTATGGTTGTAGCTTTCATTCTTCTCCTGGTTCCCAGCACCAATGGCCCCCATCCTTGGGATTGTGCCTGGCAGGGAAGGGGGTGGGCCCCTGCCATGGGAACTTACAGATTTCACTGATCTCAGCTGTCCTGCACATTTGTGAGTGTTGTGTGAATTTGTTCCATCTCAAATTCCTCTGTGATGTCCTGTCCGCATAGTTTCTGACTCTCTACCAACTGTCCCAGAGGAGTAACTACAACCTAGACCTCACCAGTCTGCCATCTTGCTCCACCCCTCTATCCCTCATTTTTGAAGTACAGTTTTACTGGATCTAGGATTCTTGGTTGGCAGTTTTTCTTTTTCAGTATCTTGAATATATCATACCACTGCCTTTTTTGCCTCCATGGTTTCTATTGATAAATACCCACAGTCTCATGGAGCTTCCCTTGTATGTGATGGATTGTTTTTCTCTTGCTGCTTTTGGAATTCACTCTTTGTCTTTGACATCTGACAATCTGATTAGTAAGTGTATTGGAGTAAGTCTATTTGGATCAATTCTGTTTGGGGTACACTGCACTTTTTGGACCTATAATTTTATGTCTTTCATAAGAGTTGGGAAATTTTCATTATTTCCTTCATTATTGTTTCTGCTCCTTTTCCCTTCTCTTCTCCTTTTGGGACACCCATGACACATATCTTTGTGTGCTTCAAGTTGTCATTCAGTTCCCTGAGGACTTGTTCATATTTTTCCATTCTTTTCCCTATCTGTTCCTTTGTGTGCAGAATTTCAGATGTTCTGTCCTCCAGCTCACTAATCCTTTCTTCTTCCTCTCTGAGTCTACTGTTTTATGTCTCCATTGTGTTTTGCATCTCTTCTGTTGTGCCCTTCATTCTCTTAAGTTATGGCATTTGTTTTTCAAAGCTTACAAATTCTTCCTTATGATCACTCAGTGTCTTCTTTATTTCCTTCATCTCTTTTGTCACATTGTCTCTCAACTTGTTGATTTAATTTCAAAGATTTGTTTGAACATCTATTAGTTATTTCAAATCCTGAATCTCAGTTGAGGTGTTAGTTTGTTCATTTGACTGGGCAATACCTTCATGTTTCCTGGTATGGCTCTTGACTTTTTGCTTTCTAGGCAACTGATTTTCTTGATTAGTTTATTCTCACGGTTTTCTCTCTTTTACCTTGGGTTTTCTTGTTGATTTTCTTTGACCTCTATTTTTTTTTTGTTTCTCTCACTATCAAGTTGTCATATATGCTCTGACCCTGTTTTCTCCCAGAATCAGGCACCCACTGTGGCCTGCCACAAGGATGGCAGGAAGGCACCGGGCACCCCAGCAATATAACTGTGTGTGGTAATATAAATCTGCAGGCTGCCAGTGATGCTGTGTTTTCCCTTGCTCTTTCCAGACTGTCCAGAAGATGGTTCTGTTTGGTACCATAATCAACCTCAGAGGCTACTTTGTCTGTGCATACAGAGGTGTACAAGTGAGCTGAAATTGTGGGATTCCTATGTCCTCACTTTCCCAGCCAAAATCTGGCTCTATATGGGGCTCCATCTGTGGTTGAGTACTCTCTCAGCTGACACGATACCCCAGTCATTCCCCAGACAAGGAAACAGACACCATCTGCTGCTTCCTTTGAGGGTGTGGGAAGGGCTTTCAAACCTAGGGCTGGAAATGCAGTCTCTGTCCACATTTTCTCAGTCTCTTTGTCCTTAATTGACCTGGACCTTGAAATGTCCTCCCTGTCCCCTGGTCTTCAAACAGTTTAAAATCTGCTCCTGGTGGGAGGGGTCCCATCTGCTGATTCTGTGCCTTTCCCATATGGAGAGTGAGTGAGGGGGAGGGGAGAAGACCAGCTAGTCTAGGACAGAAGATTCCTGTATTGGTTAGGGTTCTCTAGGGAAACAGAATCAATGAGAGATATCTATAATTATAAGATTTATAAAAGTGTGTCATGCAACTGTGGGTATGCACAAGTCAAAATTCCATAGGGCAGGCAGAAAACCAGCAACTCCAATGAAGATGTTCAATGAATTCCTCAGGAAACAAACTGGCAACCTTGATGAATGTGTTCGATGAACTCCTCAGGAAATGAACTGGCAACTTCGACCAACTCCTCAGGAAATGCTTTGCTGGTCAGCCAAAGAAGTGAAGGTCCTCTGTCTTGCTTAAAAGTCTTCAACAGATTGGATTAAATCCAGCCAACTGCATTCTCTCATTGTGGAATACACACCCTTAATTGATGTAATCAGTCACAGCTGCAGCCAATTGACTGATGATTTAATAAACCAGCTTTCTGATTTATTCACCAGCCACAGACATCCTCACAGCAACAGTCAGTCCAGTGCTTACTTGAACAGACAGCTGGGTACCATTACCTGGCCAAGTTGATACATGAACCTAACTATCACAATTCCTATCTGATATTTCTTCTCTTTCTTCAATTCGGCATCTGCCAGTTACTTCTCCTGTCTATATCCTCTTCCAGAGTTTCAAACAATTCAGAATTCACAATTCAGAATTATCTTTTCATCAAATCTCTGGAGAGAAGTTTTCAGTAGATGTTTATGTCACTATGTTGACATATCTGGCCACTTGATTTCTGACAAAGTTGGCAAGTCCACTAAACTGAGAATAGTATCTTCAAGGGTGTTGGGAGTACCAGGTATACATGTGCAAAAGAATGAAAGAGGACCCCTAACACATTCCATATAGAAAAATGTACTTCGAATGTATCAAACACCTAATTATAAGAACCAGGACTATAAAACTCTCAGAAGGAAATGTAGGGAAGCATTTTCAAGATCTTATGATAGGGAATGTTTTCTTATACTTTACACTCAAGACATAGGCAATGAAAGAAAAAGTAGATAAATGGGAACTCCTGAAAACTAAAATTTGTTGTTCATCAAAGGGCTTTGTTACAAAAGTGAAAAGAAAATGTACTAGGTACAGTACAATTTTAATAATGTTTCATCAATTGTAACAATGGTAACCATTGTCTCAGAGTGAGGCAGGCAGAGGTTAGCCATAAGGGGAAAAAACCACACCCCTTATAGCCATCTTCCTGGTGGGCTGGAAACGCTCCTGCCCAGTGCTCATGCTACAGCCCAGAGCTGTGCCAAAAAAACCAGTGAAATGGGAAATGTTTCCAACAATGCATACACATGCTACTCTATCTGGAGTAGACAACAAACTTTCATGAACCTGAAGCTATTGTCCTGGAGCTAGGAAGGCAGAGCGGTGCAAAAGGGGGAAATTAATATGCCCCATTCAGCCATCCTTTCAGCAGACTGGGAACACCCTACATGGCCCTGCAGTCCAGAACTTACCTTGAGGGTCAGCATGCACTTGTGACGTAGCAGAGCCTTCCCTCAGCAGAGGCCTTAGAAGGGCATGGCTTGGAAAAAGACCCACTCAGAAACCCAGGAACCATACGCCAATACCAAGGGCTGTGGGTTAGTGGCAGCGACAACCTGTGGTGAGACCGAACTGAAGGTTTAGACTCTTGGAACAAACTTAAATCTCCAGGAACACCTGGGAGCTTTGACTGTTAAAGCTGCCCTCACTCCCTAACCACTCAGACACACACCCCACATTCAGGGTGGACAGCACCTACAACAAACCCAAACCTGGTGCACCAGTTGGACCCCACAGGAATCAGACCCCCACACACAACAAAGACAAAGTTGGGGAAAACTGACTTGAAGGGAATAGGTGACTCACAGATGCCATCTGCTGGTTAGTTAGAGAAAGTGTATGCAACCAAGCTGTAAATCTGACAAATTAGAGATTGGTGCCTGAATAATCCTTCATATCCTAAAAGAACCCTATCAAGTTAAGCAAATGCCAAGAGGCCAAAAACTACAGAAAATTTTAAAGCATTTGAAAAAACCAGATGATATGGATAACCCAAACCCAAACACCCAATTCAAAAGATCAGAGGTGATGCAGTACTTGGAGCAATTAATCAAAGAACTAAAGACAAACAACGAGACCATGGCACAGAATATAAAGGACATGAAGAAGACCCTAGAAAAGCATAAAGAGTAAATAAAAAAATAGGCAATCTTATGAAAATAAAATAGACTGTTGACCAAATTGAAAAAATTCTGTATACTCATAGTACACGACTAGAGGAAGCTGAAGAATTAATCAGCAACCTGGAGTACGACAAAACAGAAAATGAAAGAACAAAAGAAAGAATGGGGAAAAAATTGAAAAAATTGAAATGGACCTCAGGGATATGATAGATAAAATAAAACATCCAAATATAAGACTCATTGGTGTCCCAGAAGGGGAAGAGAAGGGTAAAGGTCTAGAAAGAGTATTCAAAGAAATTGTTGGGGAAAACTTCCCAAGCCTTCTACACAATATAAATACACAAAGCATAAATGCCCAGTGAACTCCAAATAGAATAAATCCAAATAAACCCACTCCAAGACATATTCTGATCAGACTGTCAAATACTGAAGAGAAGGAGCAAGTTCTGAAAGCAGCAAGAGAAAAGCAATTCACCACATACAAAGGAAACAGCATAAGACTAAGTAGTGACTACTCAGTGGCCACCACATAGATGAGAAGGCAGTGGCATGACATATTTAAAATTCTGAGAGAGAAAAATTTCCAACCAAGATTCTTTATCCAGCAAAGCTCTCCTTCAGATTTGAGGGAGAGCTTAAATTTTTCTCAGACAAACAAATGCTGAGAGATTTTGCTAATAAAATATCTGCCCTATTTGAGATATTAAAAGGGGCCCTACTGACAGAGAAACAAAGAAAGGAAAGAGAGAGATGGAGAAAGGTTCCATAATATTAGATGAAGATGCATTTTTTAAGCCATATAGTGACCACTGAATATAAGTTTGGCTTTATTATCATCATAGTCATCATAAGACACAACTTTATATTAAATTATTTTTAATTCCGTATTTCAGAGAGGAATAAACAGACATTGCAGAATGGTGACATTATGAAGGAAAAAACATACTTGGTATCACATCCTATTCCATGCTACCATTTCTTTCACTCTGTTTCAAATGGATAACTCAGGTTTACGGTATGGCATTCTTTCTGAAACACTAGAAGTCAGAAGATGAAGATACTTGCCTCACTTTTCTGACTTGCTGGTTGTAAATGTGGTCATTTCACTTAACTTGTGAAATGACTCTTAGTTTCCTAACTGATAAAACACGAATTAGACTACAAATAATTAAAAACTATTAAATTTAAGTCTGAAAATATAGAGTTCTTTTGAAAACCCAAAGGAATACTCTTAAACATTTTAAAAAATGTGTATTCTCAATTGTGTTTTATTGGTTGGTGTAGATGAGATGCCATTGTCTGTGAATAGGCATGGAATGTATAGAGCAAAGGCATATAGGGAGCAGTATTGGTGAAAATGTCTATTTATATATGGAGAGACATCTGTTATGGTAGTCACTGAACCTTAAATTTAAGTGGCAACTATTAACTTCTATTTCATATACTGAAACAAAAGAACATTAATTGTGGACCTAAGATTTGCTATTTATTGCATAGTTAATGGAAAATACCAAACCATTTTAGCCTCTGAGTTCAGATAGAGGGTTTGGAAAAAACAATCTATTTCCTCTCTGATCCCTAAGCTTGCATAGTTTACAGTGAGAATTCTTATAAACAAAACAAAATTATCTCAATCATTTAGTTCCTTGGTTCAGACAAAAATAATTTGAATAGCAAGGGTTATGCATAGGCATGGCTGTAAATATACAAAGGAGGAAGAAGGGGAAGTATTGATCTGTATTCAGATTTATTTTGCAACCTATGTATGGTGAGAATAGTGCAACAATATCCTTATATGTAAAATTTGTAACACAGCCACTATTTTGTGATATCAAATAAGATGACTATAAATATCTGAAAATTAAACACTATTCTGAAACTTTAAAAAAATAATAGAGGGGCATATAGGGAAAACTCTACCTATTGCAAACTAATTACAGCTAGTAGTATTTTAACGTTCTTTCATCAACAGTAACAAATTTACTACTCCAATGCTATGAGTCAACAGTGGAGGTGGGGTAGTTAGGGGTATGGGAGGATTTGAGTTTCCTTTTTTTGTCTGTATTTCTTTTCTGGAGTAATGAAAATGTTCTAAAAATTGAAAAAAAATTAATTCTGGTGATAGATGCACACCTGTATGATGTAATCAGGGGCAATTGATTGATTGTACACTTTGGATCTTTGGATAATTGTATGGCATGTGAACAATCTTAATAAAAAATTTTAAAATTAAAAAAATAGATTGGGGTGATGAATGCACAACTATAAGATGGTAATTTGAACAGCTGATTGTACACCATGGGTGACTGTATGGTACCTGAATATATCTCAATAAAACTGAATTAAAAAAAAATCAGGTCAAATTAAAAAAAAAGGCATCCATTACTGTCATTGAATAATCCCACCCCACAGAGGATGGCAAATTGTATCATGACTCCAGAGGAGATGAAAATGCAAGTAAGCAGGTTGGCTTACCACATCTCCATAGGTAATAAAACTAGACAATGGGACTCAATGATCAGAGCAAAAAAGTTTCTTACTCACAGTCTAGCAAACAGCAGGATTATGTCTGGTAGTACTGGTTTCCTTGCCTCCCAGTCCCATAGGAAGATGCTGTGAGCCAGATGGAGTCTTCACAGGCAGATGTACCACAGCTGAAGCCTCTGGGCCAAGGTTTCAACACATTTTGAAGCAAGGATAACCACCCAATCCCCTCTCCATTCCCCTCTATAGAGCAAGCAGTTGTCCCATACTGTGGTGGTCTTGACCTATTCAACTGCCTATGTGACTAGCTACAGAAACTGTTCAGAGTCAGAGGACAGTTAGGCCTTGCAAGGCTTGACACACCCAGCAAAGATGTGAAGGAATGCTTGGAGCCCATGGTGGACTGTGTCCCCCAACAATTACATTAGCTTACAATTTAGGTATCAGTCTCTTTTATGCCATAGATTTTCCTAAAGAAAATTAATTTACCAACTGTAGGCTAAAATCTAGTCCCACAGTGCCACTGTTATTCATGGATGAACTTTCCCCCAACTAGTCATAATCTTGGCTCTGTCTGAACAGTTGTGGTCAATAAGATCCAAATATTTTTTCCCCACCAGTCTCATCTTCAGGTCAAAACTGAAGCTGAGAAATATATATAAAGAGCCAGAATGCTGAGAACTTTAGGAGATAGAGAAAATAGGAGGATGAAACAAAAAATACTTAAAACAAAAAGGCCTTAAAAGTTTCAGTTTGTCCAGGGCTTGATGCAATCCATGAATCTGCTACATGTGCTCTTCAAATGCAACTAGGAAAAATTTTATTTCATCCGTTAATTTACTAGATTCCTATTTAGATAGAATCTCCTCTTGACCAAAACCATTCACTACCCTCTCAGATCACCTCTTTTCTGAAACGCAGCAATGGAAACAATCTAGTTTCCAAGAGTGATGCCTACATTCCCCTACATCCTTGTCAAAACTCTCCTCTTTATTTTGATTCACTGTAAGAAAATTGTATTGAGTGCCTGCTGTGTACAGGAAATTGGAGATACAAAAAAATGAATATGACATGGATCCTGTCCTCAAGCAGTTCAAAATCTAGGTGGGGAAGGGAGAACATGTAATAGATGATTAGGATATAAGCCCTCATTAAGCTGCTGTTCTAATCTGGTTGTTCACAGAGTGACAGAAGAGCATCAGGAGTACAGAGAAGTTGGAGAGTTAGGTAGAAAAAAAGCCCATTAGAGCAAATAGGCAGGAAGCCCTAGACTTGCTTAGAAATGTATAGAAGAAGAAAAACAAAACTGTTTCATCCAGCAGGACATCACACACATGGCAAGGAATAAAATCAAGACAGACAACATCAATGCTTCTAGCCCATTGCTAGAATCCTAAAAGAGGAAGCAGATAAAGTAGACCATTTGGTAGAGAATGATTTTGTGTCCGACTTAATGAACACATTGACTATAAAGAGGGATATTGTCTATAAGAATAGTGTAAAGTAATAGACTACCCTCTAAGAGGGATCAAAGCTTTTAATGGGTAGGAATGCCATACACACACAAGACTAGCATAGTTTTAAGAAATATTGATCTTTTAACATCATCTAATCCAGAAGACTGAGAAAATTTAGAAAGAACTAATTAGTTAGAGAAAAAAAAATCCTGGAAAATCCTTGGTGGGTGTGCTTGTTTGAATCTGTAACGTACCCCAGAAAAGCCTATGTTCTTTTAATCCAATCTTATGGGGGCAGATCTATTGTGGGTGGGTCCTTTTGATCAGGATGTCTCCATGGAGATCTGACCTACCCCATTCAAGGTGAGTCTTAATTCCCTTGCTGGAGTCCTCTATGATAGGATAAAAGGCAGAGACATTTTGAAGTGAGAAAGAAAACACCCACAGAGAAAGCCATTTTGAAACCAGAACCCAGAAGAGAAGGACCAGCAGACGTTGCCATGTGCCTTCTTATGTGACAGAGGAAACCTGAATGTCATTGGCCTTTCCTCAGAGAAGGTATCTGCCTCTTGATGCCTTAATTGGGACATTTTCATGATCTTAGAACTGTAAATTTGTAACCTAATAAATCCCCATTGCAAAAGCCAATCCATTTCCGGTATGTTGCATTCTGGCAGCTTTAGCAAACCCAAAGACTAGGAGGTGCTGTTTTTGTTTTATAAATAAGTTTTTAGGGTATATACCAGCATGTACATAGTTTCTCCTTCTCAGTCTCTGTGAGGAAGTTCTCAGCATGCTGGTTCTTTGTTATCCACATTTTTCTGGCTTTAGTTTTGACCTATAGATCAAGACTGGTGGGGAATGACTATTTGGATCTTATTGACCATTAAAATGACTACTAAAATTATTAAATGCATTTTAAGGGACTTTAAAAATATACAGGTATTTTCATTACCTTAATAAGAGTTGAAGAAAGATGTTTTGATAGTTCAAAGGTCTGTTTCCAGATTATGCAGTTCTAAAATAAATGACAAATAAAAATAAACTATATTAAACTTGGTCCCTTCCACACCCAACTTCCAGGCAGAGAGGTGTGGCTTCTGGTTCTGCATTACAAAACTCTTTTCTGGGAGGGGTATTCCTTTTCTGGAGTCCAGTGCTGGTTGTATTATTACTGAATTATTCAGGGAGGCACAGAGTTCCAGAATGGAGAGTGAAGGATACACAGAGAAACAAGGAAGTAGGGAAGAAGTCAAGAGTATTCAAATGAGGTCACTACCTGATGCAATGATGGCTGGGAAGCCAGAAGTAGTCCTAATACTGGCTCCTCAGGTCCAGATTCCATTACAGCCTGCTGGGCTCCCACCAGAAAGTCTCCATGAAGGTGCACTCAAGGACCTGAGTTCATCCTCCAAAGGAATCCCCCCAATCTTGCAGCCTCCCAGCAGAGGTTCAGGCAGTTCCACTACGAAGAGTCAGCTGAGCCAAGAGATCTCCTAAGACATCTCCAGGAACTTGCAAGACAGTGGCTGAAACCTGACCTTCACACAAAGAAGCAGATGGTGGAAATGCTGGTGCAGGAGCAATTCCAGGCTGTCCTGCCGGAGGAGCTCAGAGCTCGGGTGCAGAGATGTCAGTCCAGGGTCAGAATCACTAGCTAAGTCTCCCTGCTTGCCTTTTCCTCAGCCTACATGTGTGGAGTAAGCCAAAATTTCTCTTAAGTGCCAGATCCAACTGGGAAATCTGAACCTGTTTTGTTTTGTTTTTGTTTTTTAAATTTTTTTGTAATAGGAATCAATCAAAACCTATATCTGGACCTCCTTTTGACTGAAGCAGCTATATTTTCTGGGACAGTGAACTCCAGGAATTTCTCTGCACTCTTGGGACAATCAGCCTGCTGTTTTAGGCTCTAGGAACTTGTTTTGCTCTGCTAAATGCCTTCTTGGTTGCACTTTGTAATATGCTTTTAATATGCTGTTTTTATGTAGCCAAAGAGGTAAAAAGCTTTAACTTTCAGAAATCATGATTCTCACTGTGGTGGCATGAATAGAAGCCTCTGTAACCCTACTAGTAACTCATCGAGACACCCTTGAAATATTAAAGTTTGGTCTTTAATTTAAAAAATGGTTCTGACCAGTGAATGTGGAAGTGACCATGAATGTGCTAATATGTAATAATAAACACATGACAACTTAATTTAATGTTATAGTGGGAGATAGGACACCTACAAAATTTATCACACAGATACTCAGTTTTAGAATAAAAGAGTAAAAAAATGTGGACATTAGAGGGAAAAAATTGAAAGTAATAAAAACATCAATAACCCAGAAATCTGGAGAGTCTTTAAACATATAAAATTTAAAATTGAAGACAAATATATGCCAAAGACTGAAAATGCTAACAATCATCTCCATCTCCCAATCAAATATGTTCAGTGACCACATGGCCCTATTTCCCATACCTGTCTTAATATGCCAGACTTAAAATACCTTAGGCCATATCTGAAAACTCACTTTGACCCCAAAGGTTCAAGTTCTGTCTCTTTCTAATCAGGGGAAATTTTAAAAACCCTATGCAATTAGCTTGGATGCTTCACATTGAGGAAGACTGCTTGTTGTGCAACTAAAACGTTATGACCCAATTCTAGTGACCATACCTTTCCTGCCTTCTTTCCCATCCAGACTAGTAACTCTGTAAGATTCTGATCAGATTCTTCTGGTGTTGTGGTCCTGCCTCGCTTTTTCCTAGAAGTCCTACAACTGGGATTCCTTCCATTAATATCAGACTTTCTTCTAGGCTGGGCACTCACCACTTACTTGCTTAGACTCCTACCCATGGCTAGCTGCTGGGCTGCCACAGTTTTCTGATATAGCCCCCCACCCCTTCACCCCAAACTGTCTGTCCTGTTGTGACATTCCAGATATGCCTGCTATGCCTTGGCAAAAGCATCTCACCTCTCAGACATGACCCTTTAACTCTGAACTTCTATGATCTGGCTGTTCTCAGTGCCAACCAAACCTTGGTCCTGACACTAACTGAAATAATCCAGTTTCCAAAGGAAGGGAGGCGTGTTTCAGAGTACATGTCTTGGTGATAAGGTATAGGAAAGCCTATAAAGTATGGCAGGTTATGTATAAACAAAACATAAGGGCTGATAAAAACTTTGAAAAAGTTTTGGCAGAAATAACAAAATCAAGAAAAAGAGTTTTTAAAAATACCAAAGGGAAAAGAAAAAAACTAGTGAGAAATTCAAAGTGTTTTCTTAGTGATTGTGGAAAGATATTTTAGAGAAATGGGTGGCAAACTGGCAATATTGCTAGCATCAATCTATAGAGAGATGAATACCTAAGAGATTTTCCACCGTCCCCAAAAAATGTACAAGCTGGTAGAACTGGGTCAAGCGATGGTCAATAATAAAATTGTTCTAAGCCAAAATGACAATATAAAATAGATAAATTACCAGAACTAGAAGGTATCTACTGAAAAATTTGGAAGGAAATAAAAGTAAATTTAGTAAATTCTTGGCCAAAATGCATGCCAGCCTGCTGTTAAACATAATCACTATACTGAGGGACTAGTCTTTTCCAAACGTGAAAACTTCTGTTTATAAGGACTCAATAGATGACTCGAAGAATTTCAGACCTGAGAGACTTACCTCCATATCAAAAAAGATGAATTAGAAACTAAAGAGAGATACTTCTATAATACATGGATAATACATGAAATGGTATTATCTACTTTTAGTGTGAAGCTAATGTCTTACCCAGAGGAAAGCCTGAGAAATAATGAAGGAGACCATGTGACTACATTTAAGACATAAGACTGACTGGTTAGCACCTGAAAAATGGTGTTCAGAGGTTTCTCTCAAAGGCATGTGTTGCTTAGATTGCTATGCACAGTTGTACTCAAAGCATGTTCTCAGCAGGGCTAACTCCAGAAGTGACCCACAATCTCAGGCACTGCTCCTTCAAGGACAGTCACTGTAACCCGGACTCAAGTTTAGAACAGGTTCCAAGGCCAAGTCCTTTGGCAGTTATTTATTCACAATACTCTGTCATTGTTTTTATTCCTAGGGCTCTCAACATCCTTAACATTTTATCTGAAAGGCACAAACTTTCCCTTAATATACGTTCCAGCATATCCCTCACCGCAACACCTCCCATCACCACCACCCCGCCAACATTACACCACATATCAACTTTGCCCAGGTTTCATGATTTATGACTTAAAACATGGCATCCTGATCCATATAAACTTGAGAGCCCCGAGAAATCCCTGCCAGTGCAGACAGTTAAGTCCCCAGTAAGAGGACTTACTCACATGACTAAGATTATGCTTCTTGTTTATTTAGAAGGACATAAGAGTCCCCTCCAAGGCCCCTTACCTAAACAGACCTCATGTTGGGAGGCTATCAACAGCTTTCAAAATCTACTGCTCTCACTTTTGCTCCCCCCACACTTTACCACATAATGAACTGTTCATTTTCTAAATATTTTAGCTAACAGATTATGCCATTTCTAGAGAAGCTGTGACACTTGAAAAAAGTTTTTTTATTTATTTAATTTTTAAAAATAATTTAATGTTTTCAAGTGTTTTCACCCCCTAGCACCAAAGAAACAGAGGCTAATGCAAATACATATACCATCAAGCAGTTTATTAATGAATTGATGCTGTTTCTACCAACCCCTCAGCTTTTATTTCTTGGCACAACATCTGAAAAAGTCCAAAAGATTATGGCCTCAGAAAGGAAAGTTTTCAGTTTTATTTTTTAATGACTTAAATGTGAGTTTCTCCCATGCCCTTTAGATTCCCCTCCAAGATAAAGGGTCTCATTATTCAGATACATATATTTTGTAAGTCATGTCAATGTTGATTTCTCTCACCCCTTCATATTTCTTACAAGAGACACTGAAAATCAAATGATTCCTATGAAATGCTGTCCCTAAGCAAAATGTGAAGTGGGGAAAGTTTGACTTCCTTCTCCCCCTTCAGTAAGTCCACCTATTCTCTCATAGCATCTTTAAAATCCAAAATAATGACTTAGTCTTGATGGGATTTCAGTTCCCAAAGCAAGCTATGAAAAAGGTCAAATTACAGCACCATGCTTTATTCTGCCTTCTCCAAAGTTCTTGTCCCATATGTGCCTTCTGAAAACCATGCTATAGGCAAAATATGCAGATTGTGAGAGTTGGTAGAGAAGATCTACAACTTTATAGGGAATGAACTGTTGGAACACCTGCTTCTCTATGAGGAGACTGAGGACAAAACAACTCTTAAGTTTGTGCCATTATCTTTGCCAATAGCAGCCCTGCTAATACTAAAATTAAAAAGGCCTCACAATTTTAATAAAGTGAAATTTTAATAAAGTGAAACACAAAATTATTTTGGAAACAGGGTATTAGAGTGAAAATGGCAGTAATAAAGATAGGAACTATCACAGCTGGGAGATTAAGACCACAAGCTCTGAAGTCAGACAGACTGGGTTCAATAACTAAACTCTCCACTTACATGTGACCTTGGGTAAGTTATCCCGACTCCCTGAACTACCTCACAAAACTGTCATAAGAATTGAGAAAATAGATGGATACCAAGTGCTTGGCACTCAATAAATGGCAATTACACCACTTGCTAGTTGTGTGATCTATGGCATGTTTCTTGATCTCTCTGCATCTGCTTCTTTTTCTGTAAACTGGAATAAATAATTGTTACTTTGTGCTATAGTTTCCTAGGTTACTCAAGCAAATACCATGAAATGGGTCAACTGAAACAATGGGAATTTATTACCTTACAGTTTTGAGGCTAGAAGAAGATCAAAATCATCATCAAGGTGATGCTTTCTTTCCAAAGACTGGTATTCTGGGGCTGGCTTCAGGTGATCACATGGCAAGGCAAATGGTAGCATCTCCTGGCCTCTCCCTTCTATTCTTGGTTCAGCTTCTTGCTTCCTGTGGCTTTCTGTCTGTCTGAATTTCATTCTGCTTATAAAGGACTCCAGTAATAGGATTAATACCCATCCTGATTGAGGTGGGTCAGAGCTTAACTGAAGTAGCCTCATCAAAAGTCCTACTTGCAATGGGTTCACACTCGCAGGGAATTTATGGAATTTAAGAACACATTTTTTCTGGGATACACACAGCTTCAAACCACCACACTTTGCTTTCATGTGATTAACATAAATCATGACTGAGTAAATCAATAGGAAAGGGATATATAAAGTAAAATACAATAGATGGGTTAAAGGACCTGTATCAATAACCTAAGCTGACAACCTGAAAATGCTGACTTTGTAAATACAGGTCAGGGCCTGACTAGTTTCATTACCTTGCTCCTAGGTTCCTAGATTTGTGTTGACATATCAAGTCATAAAATCCATCCTAAGCAAGTCTCTTTGCTAGTTTCACCCAGTCTCAATCTGTCAGTCCAGCATTAGGGCTCTGCAATTTAACCTATTTTGCTTTGGCTCCTGCACAACCTTCTCATGAACTTAGGGAACTATATCTCCTGATTTTGAATGTGGCATCTGGATTTTTCACACTGATCACCTTTTTAATTGAGCTAAATTTATGACAGCTGATTATGATTCTATCTAAGTTTCTAAACTGATTCGTCATTTATACCAGTCCTTTTGGTTACTGTAGTCCTCAAATGCCTTCCTCCATTTGTCTCTGTTGGAAGAAGCTACCCATTTGAGCCCAAGTTGTGAAGACTGTCATGTGATCTGGCAATCTTTTAGAATAAATTTGCATTTATTTAAATTGCATTTAAGTTGTGTTTATTTAAATATTCCTGAGTGCAATGCATTCATATGGTATTCCAGTTTGCTAATGCTGCCAGAATGCAAAACACTAAAGACGGATTGGCTTTTATAAAAGAGGATTTATTTGGTTACACAGTTACAGTCTCAAGGCCATAAAGTGTCCAAGGTAACACATCAGCAATCAGGTACCTTCACTGGAGGATGGCCAATGGTGTCTGGAAAACCTCTGTTAGCTGGGAAGGCACATGACTGGTGTCTGCTCCAAAGTTCTGGTTTCAAAATGGCTTTCTCCAAGGACATCCCTCTCTAGGCTGCAGTTCCTCAAAAATGTCACTCTCAATTGCTCTTGGGGCATTTGTCCTCTCTTAGGTTCTTCGGAGCAAAAGTCTGCTTTCAAAAGCTATCTTCAAACTATCTCTCTTCTGCAGTTACTCTCTCAGCTTCTGGCCATTCTTCAAAGTGTCCCTCTTGGCTATAGCTCCTCTTCAAAATGTCACTTGCAGCTGCACTGAGTTCCTTCTGTTTGTCAGCTCATTTACATGGCTCCAGTGATTTAATTTAAACCCACTCTGAATGGGTGGGGTAACACCTCCATGGAAATTATCCAATCAGAGTCATCACCCACAGCTGTGTGGGGCGCATCTCCACGGAAACACTCAATTACAATCTAATTAACACTGATACATCTGCCCACACAAGATTACATCAAAGATAATGGAGTTTTGGGAGACATAATACATTTGAACTGGCACATATGGAAAAATGATATATCACACAGATCCTTGGGTTATGTGTAGCAAGATTTCAGATTCACTAAGTCCTGATGAGGTAAGGAACAGCTGGGATCCAAGCCAAAGATACACGCTTATGATCTCTCTTTGGCCTACTGCAAGGGCTGGGGGTGGAAGGAGGAGGTCCAATAGTGTATCTTGGAGTGAAATGAAGAAATGAAGACCATTTTGAGGAGACTAAAAAATGAACCAATTTAGCCTTAAAAGTATTTGGGTGTTTCAGGCAGTGGAAACTTTCAGTTGGATGCAATTAACACAGTACCTGGTACATAATGGAGGATTGCATGTTTGATAAATAAATTAATTACCTATTGAATTTTTAAAATCATAGCTAGATAAGAATTTTAAAAGGTCAGCTTTTTGTTGAGTCTCATAAATCACATTATTCTTCTGAATTGTTTTAATAACAAACATCTTGGCAAATTATTGACATAGTACAAGAGAGTTGGGATACTCTGGCAGTTGTGAGATTAACTAATAAATCAAAACTGAATTCAAGATTTAAAAAGACCCATTATGGGGACTGAAAGACTTATGGATAACTTTCTGGCCAGAAAACAAAGCCTTATTTTCCTAGAATGAACTGCAAGTCATGAAAAACTCCGACATCTCCTCATTTAATCATATTATTTTATAAACTGAATGTGATAGCACATCTATGTGTGGAAGATTTTGAGAGCCCTCAAGAGTTGTCATATAAAGTGCCAAGTTTTCATTATTTTTAAACACCTAGTGAAAAAGAAAACAGACACATCCTTTTGAGTTGTGCCCTGTCAAACTAAAAACCCAAGGCCCATTTGTGTCTTTAGGCGGAGTGAAAACATAATCCCATTTTTTATCATAACACCCAGGCAGTGACAGTGAGGAAAGAACCAAGAGCAGTCTTCTCACCAGAGGACAGAAATTGCCCTCTAGCTCCTTCTATGTTTCTTGCTAAATCATGTCTTTATTTTACCCAACTCCCTAGTCTTCATTCATCTTTTCCTTTCATTGTGTTCTACTTCTTTCATTGAACATGGAAGGATGGGGCTTAACAGATATAATGGGCTATGAATTTCTCCAAGAGTGGACCCAATAGAAATAAAATCTGTTAGTAGTGTTAGTTTTAACCATGGTTATTTTAATTTTTTCCCTTTCCTATCATTTCTTCCTTTAAAAAATTTGTGCAGCATCTACCATGAATCTGGATTTATTAAGACATCACTGCCCTAATGATTTTAAGATAAACATGGCTCTAGAAAAAAAAGTTTTAACAAAAGTCATGACAACACACCTAAAATAATTTGAAAAATAGAATAAATTTAAAGAATGATTAGTAACCACTTTCCAATTAACAAGTTAAGCTTTAAAACTGAATATAACTCAAATCTTCACATCTATATACAGAGACATTTAAACTATAATACACAGTTACCTAGTAGTGTTTCTGAAAATCACAGCATTTTAGAACTGTGAAGGATCCCAGAGATCATCTCCTCTAACCCTCTGGTATTTCAAATGAGAAAACTGAGACCCAGAAAAGCTTGCCTAAGTCATATAGCTGCTTAGTGACTGAGCAAGTTCTGAGAATAATCCTAATATTGATTCAAGTTTTCATTGGTTTGGTCATTTAACTTGGCTTAGACAAAAACTTGTAGTTTTGTAAACATATCATCATAAAAAGAAATAAAAGTTTTAAATCTATACTTGATCATATCCTTTCTTTAAACATGTCTTAAAGGAGTCAAAAAAGGTATATCAGTTAAGAGTCTTTGTTATGCTAAAGTAATCTAACCATGGTAATACATTTTCATGAATATATTTGCCTAAAACTGCAGATGACACAGTGAGGACAAGAGATGCTATATATAAAGATTTTCATATTCCTATACCAGGTTATGCTGGGGCCTTAAGGAAGTCCATTTAAGCTGGAAATTTTTTGATGACCTAAATTTCACGGGGGTTTCAGAAGGAAATCTTTATGTACAAAAATGGTACGGGTGGGGGGGGGGGTTGATCCAAAGATTTTCCACTAAGGAAGGCAAAATTATACCTCTATTTCCATAATCAAGTCAAACCACCATCTTTATAATAGCCATCATCTTTCAAGCCCAAGAATAACACAGTAGATGACACAAGCCTGAAGCATTATTACTAAGCTCTAAGATTTTCCTTAAATTGAATATTCTTCAAGAGAATGAACTGGGTCTCATATTTCATTACTATCCCCACTCACAGTTATTCATAAGACTTCAAATAGCTAACTGGTCAATTACCAATACACTAGCAAGGAATAAAGCAAGATTGTTTTGTCACACAAATATAGAAACTTCTATCATTGGATTATGCTATTTTTTAATGGTCAGTATAACTGAATTTCTCTAGAATGAAATTGAGCTACATATCATAAAGACAACTCCCAAATACATCCTGAAAATAGCTTAACAACTTTGTGATTAAACCAACAACATATGATTGAGTGAATAACAAACACTGATACAAAAATTATGCAATTGCACATCATAGTTTCACTAGCAACACTGCTTTCTACTAATGAGTTAGTACTATGGAGTGGTTTTGAACAATCACGATCCAGGGTAATTCCTCAACAGCTTAAAAATATACTAACTATGATGCATGTTTTTCCTTTTTCACAAGCTACATTCAGTTCAATAATAAATTTAGACCTAGTGGAAGGAGCTAACAAAATGTGCAAAGTAAAGTCTTCCTAAACTGTTAAGGGTAGTCTTTCTATAATGCAGAAAAGTTTAAAGTTTAAAAATATGTAAAAGTGTAAAGGAGTCCAAATGTGTTTGTGATGTAAAAACAAAATCCCTGGGAATAGAAAAGTTACTTTAAACCTAAAATATGAGAAAATATGCTGACAGGTAATCATATCCTATCCCCTGTAACCTTCCATACTGTGGAGAGAACAGGAGAATCCATAGGAAAATCTCCAGCCTTAAACTTGTTTTAAATAAGAGGTTATTTCTCAGAAGGGGATGAGTTTGCCACAGTTCTAAATCCCACATCTAGCCAAGATGTGGCCCTTCTAAGAAAAGCTACCAGTCTTAGATTAGAAGATTAAAGCATTAGAAATTTTCAGTGAGGGGGAATGGACCTGGAAAATACTAGCAAAAATATTTTAGATATGGTCCTGAATATACTCAAAGAGCTGAAAGAAAACATGGGCAAAGAACTAAAGGACATTAGGAAAATAATACATGAAAACAAAGAAAATATCAGTAAAGAGATAGAACTCATGTAAAAGAATCAAACACAGCTGAAGGCCACAGTAACAGAAATAAAACATTCTCTCAAGGAATTCAACCACAGATTCAAGTGGCGGAAGAAAGAACCAATGAATTTGAAGTTAAGACAATTGAAATCATTCATTTTGAGAAGCAGAGAGAAAAAAGGATGAAGAAAAGTGACTAGAGCCTGAGGAACCTGCAGAATACCATCAAGTGAACCAATAAATACATATGGGAACCCCAGAATGGGAAGAAAGAAAGAAAGGGGCAGAGAGAATATTTGAAGAAATAATAGCTGAAAAGTTCCCAAATACAATGAAAGACATGAATATACATATCCAAAATGTGCAACAAACTCCAAACAGGACAAATCCAAATAGACCAATATCACAACATAATATAATCAAACTGTTAATTGCCCAAGATAAAGTGATTTCTGAAAACTGCAAGAGAGAAACAACATGTCACATACAAAGGAGCTTCAACAAGGTTAAGTGCCAATTTCTCATTGGAAACTATGGAGGCAAGAATGCAGTGAGATAGCATATTTAAAGTGCTGAAAGGATAAAAACTCCAACAGGAATTCTATGTCCAGCAAAGAAGTTTTCAAAAAATGAGGGTGAAATGAAGATAAACAAAAGTTGATGGAGATCATCACCCCTAGACCTGCCCTACAAGAAATGCTAGAAGCAAGTTCTGCACATTGAAAGGAAAGGAAAATAGACAAGAGATTGAAGTCACATGAAGAAATAAAGATCTCTGTTAAAGGTAATAACACAGGTAAATATAAATGCCAGTACTATTGCACTTTTGCTTTGTAACACCACTTTGTACTTCCTATGGGATATGAAAGGCAAATCCATAAAATGCAGTGAAGAATCAATGGTTTTTGGACTTATAATGTATGAAAATGTAATTTGTAACAAGAGTTATATAAAAGTGGGGAGATGGAGGGGTATAGGAACATAGTTTGTGTATGCTATTGAAGTTATGTTGGTAACAAACCAAACGAGATTTTTTTATATTTAAAATGTTAAATTTAAGGCCCATGGCAATCTCAAAGAAAACATTAGAAAAAAAATGGCAAACTCATAGAGACAGAAAATAGAGTACAGGTTACCAGAGCAGGAAGGCAGGGAAATGGGGAGTTAATGCATGATGGTTATAGGGTTTCTGTTTGGGGTGATGGGAAAGTTCTAGCAATGGATGGTGGTGAGGGTACCACAACATTGTGAATGTGATTTAATCCCACTAAATGATATGCTTGGGAGTGGCTGAGATGGGAATGTTATATTGTACATATGTTCTATGATTTTTTTAAAAAAAAGAAAGATCAACTAAAAAGGCAATAATTAAATGCAACATGTCATCCTGGATGAGATCTAATAATGGAAGACAAAAGATTCAAAAGGACATTATTGGATAACTTCTACAGTCAGTTTGTTCAAACACTACAATTGCATGAAACTTTGAATAGGATGTGAGAAATGTATAGGTTAGAGGGAAATAGCAACACATCCCAATGTAATTTGGGCAGAGAATAAAAATATATATTCAGGGCCCCCCTGAGGAACTGGGGGAGGATGCAGAGGTGTTGGACTTCCTCACCTGGATTGTTGCTGATGTTCTCACAAACATTGGGGACTGACGGCTTGATGTGCTGAGCCCTCTATCACGGGACTTGCCCTTATGAAGCTCGTTATTGCAAAGGAGAGGCTAAAGTTGCTTATAATTGTGCCTAAGAGTCTCCCCCTGTGACTCCCTAAGAGTCTGCCTAAGAGACTCCCTAAGAGACTGCCTAAGAGTCTCCCCCTTGTGAAAACCCTGTGGATCACACTCCATTTATTCACTGTATGCATGAATGAGTAGAAATGATGGACACCACTTCTATTCACAGCCCATTGACCACAATTACATAGGACTCCCTAACTGCCTCAGAGGGCTGGTATGGGGGATTAAATGAGTTTATACATATAAAGCATGTACTACAGAGCCTGGCACATAGCTGCTATTTTCATATCCTCTAGCACAGTGAATTAGTAATGGTGCTAGAGATAAGATACCTTATTAACTGGGTTTCAAGTAGCAAGAGCACGCCACATAAGGAACCAGCTAAATTTTTCCTCAGCTGGAATGTAGAAGACTATATGGCCAGACATACAGGCAAGCCACAGTAAGATAGTCAGATAGGACTTTATGTTATTGCTGATATTCAGTTATAATGTATGACAAAATAATGAATATAAACAGTAGTTTGGGAATCAGACAAACCTGCATTTGAATCCTGGCTCTATCTACCTATTGTTGTGACATCTTGGGCAGGTCCATGACAGGGTCTTTATGATGATATTGACTGTTTCATTTGAAGAGTGCCAAGTCAGCATGGGTAGGAAGTCATCGTAACTCTCTAGGAGAGGCATAAAAAGGGCCTAAATGGAGGAAACGGCAATATGTAGGTACAGTTTTAGCCTAGTGTCTAGTGTTTACAGATTGTTATTGAGATACTAGAACCAGAGACATAGTAGTTCTCTCAAGGCATCTACAATAAGAAATGCCAGAGAGGAATTAAACCAGTATATTTTAGGTGAGTACAGGTTCAAACACTGGGAATTTAAAGGCAGTATTGGATTTGGGATGAATTAAAATTTTTAGAATTAAATGGAGAAAAGTTGAAAGTTGTACAAGTTAGGAAACATGTGAGAAAATTCCAGCAAAATAACTGAGCATCAGTCTCCTCATCTATAAAATGGGGAGAATAATTAATAACCTAATAGGTACTCATAATGATTCAATGAGAATAATAAATGTAAAATACACAGTAGGATCCCAGCTGATGATAGACAATAAACGATTATTTTCTTGGTCTCAAAGTTACTTCAAACTATTTCTAGAGACCTAATTTCATAGATAGCTTTTAAACTAAACTCATTGACTGATGCAAAAAGCTGGGGCAAAGTCTTCTGGTCATAACAATGGCAAATACCATGAAGAGAAAACAACACTGTGAGATTCTCCAACATTGTAAAAGTTTTTACCTCATTTTCTAATTCTGGAGAAAACCTGTATACTCTCTGTACCTTTCTCTCTTAGTTTGCAGGCTGCTGTGACAAATACCACACACTAGTTGGCCGAACAACCCAAATGTATTGTCTCACAGTTTCAGAGGCTGAGTCTAAAACGCAGGCATCAGTACGGTCATGATTTCTCCCTGAAATCTATGGTGTTCTGATGCTGGCTTGCTGCAGTCCTTGGGGTTTCCTGGCTTACATCTCTACCTCCCATCACATGGCAAATTCCTTGTTGCTGCTTTTCCGGTTTCCTTTAGCTTCCAACTCTGGCTGCATCTGAATTTCTTCTGTTTACAAAGACCCCAATAATACACAATAAGTCCCATCCTGGTTTAGTTGGGCCACCTTAATTAAGAATAACATCTTCAGAAGGTCAAATTTATAAATGGGTTCACATCCACAGGAATGCAGATTAAGATTAAGGGCATGTCTTTGTTGGGGTATAAAATCTACAATTCTCTCAACCTGGCTGCCATCTGTTTCTCCCAATTTTTACCCATATCTTTTAGCAAGTTAAGGTTTCCCAATGATGTTAATGATAAATCATTCTCAGAAATAGACAAGTATGATCCCTGAAGGTCACAGAAGAAGGAGGTTCTACTGGAAGGAAAAAAAAAAACCTCAATTCCTAATAATGGTGCCCATCTTCTAAAGAATAATTAATATGACATAGTTTTATTAAGTATGAATAGAGAGCATAAAAGAATACAATTTGAATAGATTTGTACATCAGTTTTACCATCATCAAAGACCTACCAAGTTCATATATACTTAGAAGAATTTCCTTTTTATATTCCTTGGAATTCTAGAGTTATGAGTATCCACAGAGATCATCTAATAAAAACCCTCTCTTTTTCATAGATAAATAAAAAAGCCAAATATGCTTGGGAGCAGGGCTTGTGTAGTTAGAATTAGTTTCCACATTCATAGTACAATGTACTTAACCTCCATACCACACTGCCTCTCTCCTCCACATTGCGCTCTGAAATATAAAAGATCACTTTTACAGTTTTCATAGTTTTGTAAGCTTCTCTCCCAAGTTGGTAAGAAAGTTTTAACAGAACTTTGGCTATTTATTTAATTTCACAATGATTAAAGTTGAAATTTGTTACAAGTTGGCTACAGCAGACAGTAAGAACAATCACTAATTCTTTTGAAGATTTCATTGAATTTCTATGGCTCTTGCTAGAACTGTATTTGAGGATTCAAGGGAGAAGAAGCAAGGGGATACCTCAAACTAAATAAGAAACTGGATTCACACCAATAGTGATATAAAAAGGTAACCATTACTTATGGTTTCATTTATTTTTTGCATTGGATGAGTGTACTAAGGTTCACAAAATACATCTAGGGAGAGCAACAAACCTATAGGAAGGAAACTGCGTGTATGTGTGTGTGTGTGTGTGTGTGTGTGTGTGTGTGTGATTTTACTGATTTGAAAGAAAAGTCTTATTTTGTTTTTCCAATGAAGTATGTGAAGATATAATCATTTCCACCTTGCCGCAGAGGGTCTAAATCCCTAAGTGTATCACCATGAAATTAATTCCAGGCTTGACAATAATAGAGGAGCAAAAGTCCCAAACAGTGCCCAAGACTTCTATGGCTGTCAACTGTAATGTGTTCCTGTTTAAAGCTATGCACTAATGCCAAAAATTTCCAAACACAGGTAGTAACTTCCAAAACTGTTTACACTTACATTGATAAATAAAAGATTCTATAGGCAAAATACTAATGAAAATTTGGATTAGGATTTTTCAGATTAACAATTTTGCAGCTGGACTCACAGCAATTTATGTGCAAAAGAAATCTCTGCCCTCTATACAACTTTTGTTAATAACTCAAGAATTCAGTTCTAGTCCTAATTCCATGTTTTCCAACAAGGTGGTTAGAAAAAGAGGTGTCCCTTCACCTACCCCATCAATGCCCCACACTTCTCCCCAGGTACCAGTCCTGTTCTCTCTTTCCCTTATTCTCAGCTGGCTATCATTATTTCCCCAAGATATCAATTAATAATGAATTCTACTATTTCTCTCCTAGAGGCATTTACATTTCTTAGAAGACTCTGGATGGCATAAAATCCATATGAGAGCCAAATATATCTGTTTTTAACTGTGGATGCAATATGATTTGTGGGACATTTTCTCTAACTCTGCCTATTTCCACCCCAATGTTAGGACAGAAAGTAGAATCCTACATGAGTCAGAGGATTGAAGAGCTTATACAATCTATTCTAAATTTTCGTATGAGGCAGTCATTCCTTCCAAAAGATTAATTCTGCCCTTGTGGTGGAGGTGGCTTGATGTCACTATGATGGCATTTTGACTCATTTACCTACCACATCTTCAAATACAGCCAGGAAAACCGAATTGGCAAGTGAATTAACATCTTAGATAGGGATAAATCAAATCAAAATCCTTCCAAATAGGACTAACTCTAGTTTCTAGTGGGATCAGATAGAGTCCTAGTTCTTATTTAAAATTTATGGGACAAAAGTGGTGGGATACTGTTTAAATGCCAACCATTGGACAGTGTCTTAATACTGTAAGTATTATGTATAAAGGGGCTTTGATCTGATCTATTCCATTGATTCTACAATCACCTCTCAGATTTCATCTATCTGCCTGGCAGGAGAGGCTAAATCTAAAACCAGAATGATTAATATTGATTCCTTATCAGGCCTTCTTTGAAAGGGTTCAGAAATTCTACCTCAAGTCAGGGTAGGTAGGAAGTGAGCTTGTTGAAGGAAGCCACAACTCTTTGGTTCTTATTCCTTGAAGCATTATATGACATTGGGGAACCTGTAAGCATTGTATTTCAAGTATCTTTAGCTTATCTGCTTTCTCTATCTGGTTACAAGGTGCCTGCTTTTAAAGTAATATTGTATATCACTTAGCAGCACCTTGACAACAGTTTAGCAATCTTTACAACCTGTTTTGATGTAAGAATTCTTCAGTTTTTCCCAAAGAATCAAATCTTTTAAAGAGCAACATACTTTAAATAAGCAATGGTTTTCAAAGTAAGCTACTCGAGTTCTACAAAGGTGTCTCAAAATTCATTGCTGCACAGCTATCCCACCGCTACTTTAATTAGAGCTGTTTCATTTCTATCTATTATATAAATCGGGGATCTGAAGAAGTTACAAAAATGCTTCACAGCTGAAAACAATTGGCAGTTCCTCAGAAAGTTAAGTATAGATTACCATATGACCCGGAAATCCCACTTCTAGGAATATACTCCAAAGAATTGAAAGAAGTAACTCAAACAGATAATTTGCACAATGATTTTGATAGCAGCATTATTCACAATTACAAACGGTGGAAGTGACCCAAGTGTCCATCAACAAATGAATGGATAAACAAAACATGGTATCTACATACAATGGAATATTATTTGGCTGTAAAAAGGAATGAAGTTCTGATACATGGTACAAGTTGGATGAACCTTGAAGGCATCATATTGAGTCAAATAAGCCAGACCCAACAGAACAAATATTTTATGATACCATGTATATGAAATAATTAGAATATGTAAATCCATAGACTCAGAAACTGGAATACAGGTTACTAGGGGCTGGATAGGGGTAGGGAATGGGAGTTATTGCTTAATTTGTACAGAATTTTGTTTGGGGTGATGGAAAAACCTTATTAATGGATGGTGGTGATGGTAGTAAAACATTGTGAATGTAATTAACACCATTTATTGTGTATTTGAAAGTGGTCAAAATGGGAAATTTTAGATCATATATATGTTACAAGAATAAAAATTAAAAAAAAAAAACATGGAACTATACAACACAAACAGTAAACCCCAATGTAAACTATGGACTTAATAACATAATTATAATAATATTGTTTCATCAAAAAAATACGTAGTAATGCAAACTGTTAATAATAGGGAAAACTGTGTTTGGGGGGAGGTGTATGCAGAAACTGTACTTCCCACGTGATTTTTCTATAAGCCTACAACTGTTCTAATAAAAAAGTGAGAAGAAAACATAAGCACACATTAGTTTCTCAAATTAGCCAGCTGCCACTTTAGGAAGACACAGTCTGGTCTTGAGGTTATGAGAACCAAGACTATATATTTCAAGGGGTTCAGGAAGCACAGAGTAACAAATCCTTATGCTGCTAGGAGGGAAGACCCTACCAGGGCACCCCAAGCCAGGGACCTTGGATATGGGAGAGCCAGAGGAGGAAAGAGGCAGATATCCAGCCAAAGTGGGTGCAGCAGAAAGGTGGAAGGAGAACCCAGTGAGAAAACAGACTCAAAGACAAACTATCTTCCTCACCATTTTGGCTTGAACACACTCTGGATACCTGACAGAAAATATGGGTTAGAGTACACAGAACGACTACTAAAATGAACACTGAGGTCAGATCAGGTAGCACAAAGCCATGATCTCTAAAACTGAATGCCTAGTAGGTGTGAATTCATGTTTGTTAAATTGAACTACTTCTTAGTTTCACCCTATTAGCATCCTTGATTTAGATACTTGATCACTTTTACCTTTACTTCCATGTTGGTCAGTTATCTGCTGTAGTATAACAGTACCTATATTAATTAGCTTTTCCACATGCCTTGCATATCTCAAAATAAGGATAAATACAAATAAAACATAGACCAAAACTCAGGAGCAATTTTTTAATGGTAGCTTACAATTATCCTGGGTACTGCTGTCTTCATGTTGCCTTTGATGGGTGATTTAAGAACAATAAAACTGCTTTCTATAACACCTTTACATTATTGAAGTTTCTTCATTACCTCATATATTTGTTAAAAACACAATTTCAAAACACACGAGGAAAAAAACTAGGGAACCCTTATTGTACTACCCCATGACCCCATGTCCCCATGTCTGAGAGAGGTGGGAGTGTAGAAAAAAGACAGAACCTGTCATTCATAGCTTCAAGCAGTTGGAATGCCTTTGGGAGTTGAGGTGACCCAGAACAAAACTAAACCACCAAAGATTTTCTTTATAATCCCCTCTTGTTCCTCTACTTAAGCCAACAGACAAAGCCCTGCATACCAATTCCCTAGCTGTTCCTGGTGCCAAAGTAATTTCAACATCAAAAACCCACTCAGCCCTGGAGAACAAGAAACACACATGTACTCACCACTGTTTGATTAAAGCTCAAGTACTGCATCTTAGAAAGCTTCTGCCCTTTAGAAAGCTCAAAGTCCCTTAGGCCATGTGTGCCTTTGATTACCCACCCTCTAAAAAGCCTCAGATTGCCTTTATTGCTTCATCAAAGCTTAGAGAAAAGTAGAGAGGAATTTTTACCCCAGTTGTATTACCAGGCCTCCTCAAACGCTTCAGGAGAACATGAAAAAAAGTGACCTTTGCATACATAGAGTATTTTAGTAGAATGCATGTTCAGCTTGATTGTTCAGATATTTATAAACATGTATTAAAATACATGAAAAAACTATTCCTTATGTTATTTGATGTACCATTTGTGGTACAAATAAGAAAACCCAAACTTCAAAATGACAGGGTTGTCTGATGTTTCATCAACAATTTTGAAATCTAATGGCCCATAATAGTGTAACATTGATGATAGCCTTAGGATGGAATATTAGACAGCTATTAATCAGGTTTCTAAAAATATTTAATAACATGGGAAAATGCTAATTTATAATAAAATTAAAATAGAAGGGTACAATACTCTGCATGTGCATATACAATACACATACATATAATACAGTATACATAGATAGACATCATATATATGTATGTGTATATGTACACAGACCCACAGACACACACACATATATATACAAAATGATGATTCCAAATTGTATGAAAAATGGAAAGGAAAAAATTTATGTATATATGTATATGACCATGGAAGAAAGCACAGTAGAAATTATAACAGTGTTTATTACACAAGATTTTAATTTTTATTCTTTTTATTTCTTTGTAGTTTTTCAAAGATTCTTTTTTCAGTGCAAATATGTTCATTGTAAATTCAACTACAATGATAAAAAATTTGCTAAGTCTTCCTTAAAGATTATATTTTTAGAGAAATTTTAGTAGTATAGCAAGTGCTTATGTTATGATATTAAATGGAAAGTACAATAAGAATCTGTATAAATATTGGGTTCTCAACTTTATTGAGAAATGTCTTGGGATACAGGTCAAAATGTTAGAAATGATTCTCTGTGGGAGGACAGACTATGAGCAATTGTTATTCTCTTTCCTAAATATTTCTGCATTTTCTAAACCCTAAAAAATGAGCACCACACAGCACTTTCAAAAACAGAAAAGAATAATTTACTGCTTAATAGCTACTTAAAATCTACAAGACCTAGGCCAATTTCCTGGAACATAAAATGAGCCTATAAATTCCAAATTCCTCTCCAGGTAAGACATCCATATTTAGGTATATTTCAGGTTTAATAGTGTCTGGTTTTCTGATATTTATATTATGAACAAGGAGTGTTTTTATAATAAATTAAGAACAATTGAAAAGAAAAAGAAAATTGCACTTGAAATTTTACTAAGATGTTAACAGTATGCAGACATGAATTTGAAACCGAACTAAACCTAGTAACAATTTCAAGGTGACAAAAATTGTAGGTACAGATTATCTGTACCCATATTCTGTAAAAAATGAGCAGGGTAAAGAAGAAGATAAAAGCACATGCAAGTACAGGTCACGCTCAAAAAGTAGGAGACGCTGATAGTAAACATTTGTGTCCTTAAACTACATGCTGCAGCATGTTAAAATCATCAGTTCCTTACAAATAAATATTGGTTTTGAAAGTGTGTATACATTTGTTGAAACACTATATATTTGGGTCTGCTGAAAAGTCTGTTTGTAAAGCTATTAAATTACAGAACACATCAAGGACAACACAGCTTCTAAACAGATGTGCAAGCTTTTGTTAAGATGAAACTGTTCTTTACCCTAGGAGCACACTACTTTTTAGACTGGATCTTGTTCAGCAGGATGATTTTCTCATTAAGACTCTTTCGTTATGGCCAAGAACCTTTGTTCAGAGTTCTCACACAGACTCAAAGAATAAAGGATGTGAATTGACTCAGACCCTCTTGGGCTTATAAAATCTGACAGGAAGAAGAAAATAAAGTAACACAGTCTGTGTAGCCTACCTTCTGCAGTTAAGAAGGCATAAGTCATAAAAATATTCCAAACAATTATTACAATGCAAGAAAGATTGAGAAACTAATTATTGAATTAAATAACATCAACATGATATTCAGACTTGCACTGTTGGTATCTGTTGGGCATTCTCAAAATATGCCTTTCGAGTAGTGGCCAAGGGTTCTCTTTGTGTCATCTATTGTTTATAAGAAGTGTGATTATGAAGTAGTGTGATGATTTTAATCCAACATACTATACCATTTTCATTGTAATTAATGTCTCTCCTTTGAAAGGAGTCACTTTAACATACTATACTTATTTCATTGCCCAAAATCTGCTTGGAACTCCTTTTTAGAAAATCCTTTCTGACATACGAGAAAAGTTGTCTAAATAACTTTATATTCCCCCTCATTTTCTGACTCCACATTGATGGCAAGACATTACTTTAAAGCTGTTTTACCATTTGTCAACCAAATCTACTGACCCCCCCAAAAGATAATGATTGTCCACCATTAAGAGTATTTAAAAGTTTTAAACATAAAATTGATAATGCATATCAGGATTTATGGATATGAAAGAATGTCTTTAATATGTTAAGATTAGAAAGTCATTTACTAAATGGCATGTATAGTATAATATTGATATAGTTTTCAGTAATTTTATTCGACAGAAGTTTATTGAGCCCCTACCTTATATCAGGCACTGTTTATTGTTTAAATCAAAAAAAAAAAAAAAAAACTTGTCACTAAAATTTATCTTCTACTCAGGGAGACAGGCAATAAAATATATATGATGTCAAGTAATGATAGGTACTAGAAAGAAAAATAAGAAACATAAATGAACAGACAGAAATCGAAGGGGGTGCGATTTTAGAAACAATAGAGGGTGACGATTAAGCAGATACCTCAGTGAAGTGAAAAAGCAAGTCTTGTAAATACATAGAGGAAAAACACTCTGAACTTAGGGAAAAGTAAGTTGAAGTCTCTGAGGCAAAATCATGCTTGAGTTGTTTGCGGAACAGCAAAGTGGCCAGTGTGCTTAAAATGCACTGAGAGGAAGAATGGTAAGAAATGAGACAACAGAAGGAAGCAACAGCCAAATGGGCCTTATAAGCCATGTAAAGGACAGTGGATTTATTTGAAATATAATGGGATGCCACTGGACAGTTTTGAGTAGGGGAATGACGTGACCTGATGAATGTTTGAAAAGGATCTCTTTGGATATTAGATGAAGATTAGACTATAGGCCATCAGGAGGTTACTGATATGCTTCAGATAAGGGAAGATGATGGTTTGGACAAGGGTGGCAATGGTAAAGCCAATGAGGACTGATCAGGTTTGATATATTTTTTCAAGCTATAACTAATGGGATTATGTATATGTGTTGATATAAACGAACACACAATGTTAACAGGGGTTATCTATGAATTTTGGAGTTATGATTGAACTTTAGTTTCTTCTTTGTACCTTTCTATGCTAGTTTTTCCCCCTGTTCCCGTTAGCTAAAACTGCCGTTATTCAAAATACCAGAAATGGATTGGCTTTTTAATAGAAGATTTACTAGGATACAAATTTAAAGTTTGAAGGCCATGAAAATGTCTAAATTAAGGCATCAGCAAGAGGATACCCTCACTGAAGAATGGCTGATGGCATCTGGGACACCTCTGTCAGCTGGGAAGGCATGTGGCTGGTGTCTGCTGGTCCTTTTCTCCTGGTTTGTGTTTCAAAATGGCTTTCTCCAAAATGTCTCTGGGCTTCTGTCTTCACTTCTCTCTCTCTGCTCCTGTGCTTCTTTCTCCCACGGAGTTTCTCTTTAAGCATCCGGGGTCCTCTCTTAGCTTCTCCAGGGCAAACTCTGGGCTACATCTTTTAGCTTCTCATCTCCAAATGCCCTTCTGTCTGCATCTGCAAGCATCTCCAAGAGTCAGCATCTGTGTCAGTTCTTGACCTCAATTAAGTACTCCAGTGAAATAATCAAGATCCATCCTGAATGTGCAAGACCACACCTCCGTGGAAATAATCTAATCAAAAGGTCTCACTCACTGTAAGTCACATCTCAATAGAAACATTCAATCAGAATATTCCACCCAACAAGATTGGATTAAAAGATCTTGGCTCTTCTGGGGTCCACAACAGTTCCAAACCAGCACATTCCACCCCCTGGATCCGAGAAAGACATGTTCTTTCCAAATGCAAAAATACATTCATGCCATTACAGTATAGATAAGTACAAAGTCTTAACATTCTCCTATACTGTGGACCTGTGAAACTCAGAACAAGTTATCTGTTTCCAATATACAAAGGAGAGACAGCCATAGGGTAAACATTCCATTGCCATGGGGAGAAACAGAAAGGAAAACAGGGATCACAGGACCAAAACAGTTCCAAAACCCCACAGGGCAAACTTTATTAGATTTCAAAGTCAGAGAATCATTTAAAGAATGACATTTTATCTTTGGGGCTTGAGAGAGCAGGAGTCCAACCCTTTCCAAGGGGCTCTGTGGCAGCCCTGTTCTCTCCAAACACTGGGGTGAGTGCTTCAACATACCCACACACTGGGGAGTCCACCTTCGTCTCGGCCCCACCCTCCTCAAGCATCGGGGTGCCACCCAGACTCTGCAGCTCTGGGGCAAAGGCTCTCCCATCTATGAACAGTGGGGTAGTGGCCAGAATCTCCCTAATCCCCTGGGAATGTGCTCCACCCTCTCTGAGGCCTGGAGTGGCAGCACTTTTCCTGAGCATTGAGGCAGAAAGCCTGCCCTCTGCCTCCAGGTCAAACTCACCCTTTCCATGTGTATGGATGGCTCCACTCTACTGGCCAGAGGTTTCTTGACTCCAGACCTTAGTTTCCATTGTTCTGTTTTTGAAGAAATTTTTCCTTCAATCTGTCACTTCTCCATCCCCTCCAGTCCAGACTGACAGTGGTTCCATTTATACAGATCTCACCAAAAAATTTGTTAGCTTGGCATGTAGCATACAGGGGTCAAAACTGTCAGACAATAGGAATTTCCACAAATCCAGCATGGATAAGTCCATCTCCAATCATGGCTTGTACTGAAACGGCTGGCTGGTTCCAGGTTTCATTAAATCCTTATGTAGCACACTATCCTCTGGGGCTTCACTTTCTGGAAGCCCAGAATTTTCCAGACCATCAATTTCTGGTTTCCTTGTACCCAAGAGGTCAGTTCTCAGCTTATCTCTTTCCTCTTTCATTTTTCTATAAGCTGCAAGAAGAAGCCAGGCTGCATTTTTGATGTTTACTTTGGAGATCTCTTTAGCCAAGTATCCCAGATCATTGCTTTCAAATTCTGCCTTCCATCCAACACCAGGACTCAATTTTGACAAATTCTCCGTACTTTAAAACAAGGATTGCCTTTCTTCTAGTTTCCAAAGATTTCACATCCAAGACATTTTTGTCTAAGGCCTCATCAGAAGTATCTTTAGAGTCTGTATTTCCACCAACAGTCTCTTCAAAGAAGTCTAGGCTTTTTTTGATAAATTTCCTCAGAATTCTTCCAGAATCTTCCCCTTATCCATTTAAAAAGTCTTTCCAACATGTTTGGTATTTGCAAACTCAGCAGAAGCACCCCATTTCTTTGGTACCAAAATATATTCTGCTTTGCTAAAGCTGTCATTATGCCAAATACCAGAAATGGATTGGCTTTTTTAAAGGTGTTTATTTGGTTACAAATTTACAGTCCTAAGGCCATAAAAATGTCCAAACTAAGGCATCAACAAGAAGATACCTTTACTAAATAACAGCTGATAGCATATAGAAAACCTCTGTTAGCTGGGAAAGCACATGGCTGGCATCTGCTGGTCCTTTGCTCCTGGGTTGCATTTCAAAATGGCCTTCTCCAAAATGTCTCTGGGCTTCTGTCTTCACTCCTCTCTCTCAGCTCCTGTTCATCCTCTCCTCTTTCTCCCAGGGTATTTCTCTCTAAGCATCTGGGGGTCCTCTCTTAGCTTCTCTGAGGCAAACTCTGGGCTTCATCTCTTAGCTTAGCATCTCCAAAAATACTTCTGTCTGAATCTCCAAGCATCTCCAAGCATCAGAGTTTGTGTCTGCTTTTAAGCTCTCTTAAGTACTCCAATGAATAATTGAGACCCATCCTGAATGGGCAGGGCCATATCCCCATGTAAATAATCTAATCAAAAGTCTCACTCATAGCTGGGTGAGTCACATCTCCATGGAAACATTCAATCAAAAGGTTCCACCCAACAAGATTGGATTAAAAGATCATGGCTCTTCCGGGGTCCATAAAAGTTTCAAACAGGGACACACACCATCAGTAAAAAAGTTATTTTCATTTGAGGGTGGATGGGGCCCATGATCAAACACCCAGCCACTGAAGCCAACTGACAAAAATATAGTTCCAAACATTTGCAGCCCTTTGGTTATTGAGGTGGCTATTGCAAGAATCACAACTAGAGGTACCATTGGGGAGAAGGGTGCATATGGGCATTGGGCAGTGAGTCAGGCAAGTCCAAGAAAAGCCCAGATCCTAAGACTTCAGACTCCCTGGGATGTGGCAGACTACTGGAGAAGAACCCAGCAATAAATGTAGAAAGGAATCCTGATAAGAACATGAAACATTCCAGGAGTCTGGTAACAAACAACAAGCAGAGGTTAAGTCCTACAGTACTGGGGATAGCTAGTGGGAGGCAAGATTTCCTAACAAAAGAGTAGCTCAGCTTCAGAGGAACATGGTAATAAGCAGACACCCAAGCAGATTTCTGGTGGCATAGGGTGATATGGCAAAAACACAAGTAATCAATCTTCACCAAACCATGGGAGGCCTGATAACCCTCTGTCCCTAGCCAAGCCACAAATTTGTTGGAAAAGCAATAGTTCCTGTATAGAAATAATATAATTTCTTTTATTGACAATCACAACCTACCCTAATGTTTCCATGATTCTTTAACCCTTAAATGCATGGAGAGGTCTGCTTTATTGGCAAGATGATAAGTTTTCAAGAGGCATACAAAATAGCTTTTGCTTCAAGTCTTCATGTGTGCAGCATGTTTAATGGCAATTTTTCCACAGAACTTCATAAAACACCAACCCAAGCATACACCTTCTATTAGATCCTATCCTGAAATCTTAATTCTAAATTTCTTGATTGTGATGGCCTTGTCTTATCCATCTTTATATCCTCAGCACCAAGCCCAATATCCAGTTCATACTAGGTATTTCCCGAGTATTTATTGAAAGAAGGAATAAATGAATGAATAAACTTGAAATCATCAGAAATTCTACTTGGTGACATAATGAGGATATTGTGTCTATATTATACTCTTTTAAACTCACTTACATATAAATTGTACATTCATCTCTATAACACCACCGCAAGCTACCTTTTAAATCCTGACTTGGAAAATAACCTGTAGAAATGTGAGCTAATCCAATGAAATTGTTTTCTAAATTCTGTCTGTAATTTTACACATGTTGATACTAACCCTGTGACCTGCAGTTAGTTTGTCAAGGGTGACCAACGTCATCAACACCCTATGGGAGAAATATGACTAATTTTTCCTTCCGTCTGCACGGTGCAGCATTTCCTACCTGAAATAAGTGACTGAAAATCAAGGCAGTGTAACAGAAACTAATCAACCATTTCTCAAAATTCTGGCATTATAAGAAGGTGCAGTGACTGAACAGGCACAAGGAGACCTAGGTTCTAGCCCCAGCTTTGTCACTAAATTGCACTCTTATCTCAGACAATTCACTTCCCCTCTCTCTGCCTCTATTTACCAACCTGCAAAATGCATAGGTTTACCCAGAAGCCCTCTACTCTTTCAGCTTTAAGATTGTGTAAGATCCAAAGGATTACCACAGCCTAGCAGCCCATTGATGCTCAACTATATCTTTAAATGAAGAAAAAATAGGAACAAGGAGTATCTTAGCACTTTCAGAATATTTAAAAAAATGTGCATCCCCACAAAATAGAAAGGGCCTTAGTGAAAGAAGCACAAGAGCATGAGTGTGGACATGTTGAAAATTGAAATGCAAGCTCTTGTAGTTGCAAAGGAATTTCTATGGGGACTCAAGTTCTGCCTATCAAAATTCAGTGACACTTTCACTAAACATAAAGTAGCTCCCTGACCAAAGGTTTAAGGAATTAATAAGAGAAGTCTCCTCTATAGTATATGGAGTGAGTTTCTGTTATAAAATTAGGATGAAAATATCTTGTATAAAAGTTAGGCATTTCCTTGGTAATATTTAGTTAACACCTTCAGACCTGGGGGCACCATGCAGTTCACAAGAGTAATGTTTTCTTTAATTTTAACAAATGTCTCCTCAGATGTATCTAAATTGTTCCTGTGGAATACTTCAATCTATGGCTTGAAGAGTTTTGTACAATCTAAGCCATTTAGTCCATTTACTCAAACTTTCCTTTCTTCCCCCAGACAACAATTTACAGTAAACTATGATAGCAACAATAACAATAATAAATATTTTGATTACTAGTAAAAATCAAAATTATTATAGCTACAATGCCTGAAATATTTGTCAGTGCAGACCTCTCTGAGGAAGTGATGCTTAATTCCTATGAATGTGGAACAATGTGCCAATCCCCATCCCATCAGCCTCCCAAACAGACTCACAAGCATGTTATTAATAGGCAAACACAGGAACTCTATAGCAGTGATTTCAAAATGTGTTTCAAGTCCTAGGATTCCTCAGAGATGTCTGGGAGGTAGCTATAGGAAATAAAGGGTTCTTCAGAAGGGCAGGGGTCTAAGTTACTGTGGTAATCAGAAAGGCAGGAGGCAGAATAATGGCCACCCAGAGATGTCCACATCCTGATCTCCAGAACCTGTAAATATGTTACCTTACATGGCAAAAGGGACTTTGCAAATGTGATTATGTTTAAAGATACTGAGATGAGGAGTTTATCTTTGATTATCTAGGTGGGCCCAATCTAATCACATGAGTCCTTAAAAGCAGACAACCTTTCCCAGCTGTGGCCAGAGAGAGATGTGACAATAGAAGGGTTAGTGAGATGTGATGCTGTTAACTTTGAAAATAGAGGAAGGCGGTCAGAGGAAACTCAGAGCAGGGCAGTCTATAGAAGTTGGAAAAGGCAAGGATTCAGCCCTGCCTACAACTTAATTTTAGCCCAATGGGACTTGTTTCAGAATTTCAGAATGCTACTTTCCAGACCTGTAAGATAATAAGTCTTTGTTGTTTTGAGCCACCAGGTTTGTGATTATTTGTTATGGCAGTCATAGAAACTCCCCTACTAACTCTCCCTCACCACCACCACTCTGGTCTCCAGTGCTCCAACAGAGAAGCTCTCCATTTTTCCAATTTCCATACTGCAGTTCTGCAGAAAAGTTCACTTGAGGTCAGGATACCAAGATGATCTACCCTCAGTCCCTCAAATATGCCTGGGTACTTTTCCTCTTGCTGTTGCCTCTGTCTATATCCCTTACCCACTAATCCTTCTTGTTAACCCAGCAGTCTTGTAGTTATCCTTCAAGAACCAGCTCAGATGCTACACCCTCTCTAACTGTCTCTGATACCCCTGCCCTACTCTATTCCAGACAGAGTTAATTGCTCCTTCCACCTGGTTTCCATTTTGCTTAATACATGCTTTTTTACAGAACTTACTATAAATCCCACCTAAGTCTTTTTAACAAAGTACCTAGCAGAGTGTTTGGCACACATTAAACACTTCTTCTCCGACCACTTTGTCTAAATGAGCCTCTGCTTACTGTATTTTCAATCAGAGTCCCCTGTTTATTAACTACATAAATAATAAACAAATAGCACAGCTTTTGGGATTTGCAGAAAGAGACCTGCAGCAAAGAGGCCCAGAGATTATGTCCACCTGCCCTCTCTCGGACACACAGTACCCATCCCCACAATTGTTAAGGAATAGCCAGGCTTTTTCTCACTGAAACAGCTGTTCACACCCAAGAGAGTAAAAAAAAAAAAAAAAAAGAAAGAAAAAATGGTGTCCTGGCAGACAGCACTGAAAGGTTGCCAACTTCCAATACAACTTGACACTGTGTATTGGAGGCACTTACTTGAGAATAATTAGTAGCTTTCTGTGCATCAGAAATGACCAAACCCATTATATCCCTATTGAGATCAATGACTATGTTTTTCCAAACTTATTAGAGAAGATGTTTTTCAGTTTCAGTGATAAAATCAATTGGCTGGGAGAACAACCATATTGCATATTGTGGGTGACTTCCATTAAGTATGTTGGTTTGGTAACTAATGGGCTGCCACAGATAAAGTGTTCATGTCTACTAATTAGGAAATCCTCTTTGAAGCTGTTTCATAATGCATTAGACCTTAGGGAAGAAATAGTTTTAGACAGACAACTATTCTGAGTTAGTTATTTTTCCCCCAACCAAGGCCTCACAAGGAAGTAAGATATGTAGCAAACTATATCATATGATTTAAGAAACATCATGAAAATAGGCCCTCAAAAATATCTTTCCCACTGTGGATACTATCTATAAGGTAACCATTCAACAATTTATTTGCCTAGCTAACAGCTAAGTCCCCCTACTCCATTTAAAATTCAAAAATCTGGAAAAGGAGGGTCTTGTCCCTAACTAAGAATAAGAGGGTATGACTCTTAGTTTGTAAAAGGCATTATATCGAGGGAGGAAAAGAAAATATATGAATTAGGAATTGTGAGTGTTTTTAAATGTTGCAAGGATGGGAAGGAGTTCTGTACAACATCAAAAGAAGAAAAGTGTCTGATGTGTATCTGGCACAAATGGGAGGAATGTGTGGGGTGGGGCTGGGCTATGACTGAAGGTTAACTTACAAAAATTTTAACCTAATTGCAGCCAAGCTTAAACACTTCCTCTTGTAAATATGTTTGCCACATGATCAATGTCTTCTCTTGGGAAAAGAAAATCCCTCCCTGAAATGGGTCTCTCATGTTTGACAGTGCTTAGGCCAGGATCATCCTAGAGAAAAGGTGAAAAGCTGATCATGTTTTCTTTAGCTTCCCCAGCAGTGCTTTTCTAGCCTCTCTCTCATAGGCAGGGTTATTTTCCCTCTCCTTATTTGAACTCTTAGGAAATAATTTAAAGACTCATATCAGTTATTTACTTGGCTTTATTAATTGTGAAGTGAAAGACCTTGATGACTATCAAAGAGATGTGAGGCATTAGGATACAGGTGAGAAGAGAATTTGGGGTAGCAAGAAGGATTTAGATAGACGGAAACGTTTTCCCAAATTCCTGAAATAAATCAGTCACCACTTTAATCCAGAGATCAGTCTTAATATCACTAATGATGGCATAAATTCTGAGGTGATGCGTTATGAGTACCCAACATCATCTATGATGTAATCTTGTCAAAAATATTTGATTTCAGTCTAAACAAGCCTTTATATCCAATTTTCAGTTTACAGGAAATAAAGGGTATAGAGAAACCAACTAACAGCACCTCAAGGAAGCCTAAAAAACAACCTGTTTGGTCTCTACAGCAAGTTTCTGTCATGAAAAAAAAGAAACAATTCTAGATTAAAAGACACCTATAACAGTCAGATGCAACATATGGTTCTGGGTGGAATCCTGGTTTGGACAAACTGGCAGTAAAGAACAATTTGGGAATTGCTGAAGGAATATGAATATGCACTGGGTATTAATATTAAAGAATTGTTATTTTAGGTGAGCAGATGTTATTCTGACTCTGAAGGAAAAGTATTCTTAATTTTTACAGATGCATACTAAAATATCTAGGGTTAGAATGACAAAGAGTCTATAATGTATTTCTTCATAAAACAAAATCCTGAAATTATACCATACTAATTATTGCCTATTTTACATATACATAAGGTATGCCAGTTTGGATGTATTATGTCCCCCAAAATGCCATGTTCTTTGATACAATCTTGTGGGGGCACATGTATTAGTGTTGATTATGGTGGAACCTTCTGTTTGAGTGTTTCCATGGAGATGTGACCCACCCAACTGTGAGTGGCAACTTTGATTAGGGTGTGACCTCTTGACTGAATGTTTCCATGGAGATGTGGCCCTGCCCATTCAGGGTGGGGCTTGATTAGTTCACTGGAGTCCTATAAAAAGAGCTCACAAACAGAGGGACCTCAGAGCAACTGAGAGTGACATTTTGGAAGAGATGCAGCTGAGAGACATATTTTGAAGACTGCCATTGGAAGCTGACACTGACATTTTGGAGAACACCATTTTGAAATGCAACCTGGGAACAAACAGACATCAGCCACATGCCTTCCCAGCTAACAGAGGTTTTCAGATGCCGTCGGCCATCCTTCAGTAAAGGTGCCCTGTTGATGCCTTGCCTTGGACAATTTATGGTCTTAGGTCTATAACCTTGTAACCAAATAAACCCTCTTTATAAAAGCCTATCCATTTCTGGAGTTTTGCAAAATGGCAACATTAGCAAACCAGAACATAAGGACAATTGAAATTGTCAAAAAACAAAAATGACCAGATATTTCTAATCTAGACATAGGATCATGACTTGAGCTTTGCTATGCAAACAACTCTTAGCACATTCCTAAAATACACTGAGTGAAGTAAGGGCAGGATGATGGTTTTGAAGTAGTATGCAAGAGACATTCTACCATGTATATTTCTACATAGTAAAAAATGGGACATTCTTGTTATATAATAATAGTTTAACTAGACCAGTGGTGTATTTAGTTCTATGGAGAATCAACAGAATTTAAGGTGCAGAATATTAAAGCTCAGAGTCCATGAACAACTATTTAAAGAAGGGCATCTGGAAACAAGAACCAAAGGGAAGATTAATAGTCAGTGCTACTAAAGCACAAAGTTCCAATCAGAAACAAGCTTATAAGACTCTCTAGAGGCTGAATGGCATAATAGTTAAAGTTATAGGCTCTGGGGCTGCCCAGTCTGAATTTAAATCCTATTTCTACCACTTATTAGCTGTGTGCTCAGGACAGGTAGTTAACCTTTTGCTACCTTAATTTCCTTGTCTATAAAAAAACAAGGTTACTTTCTCTATAAGGTTGTTGCATGGGTTAAATGAGATAATCCATATCAAGTATTTAGCCACTGTGCCTGGTAGACAGTCAGCACTCAATAAATGGGAGCTATTTTTTTCTTACCTCTAATTCAATGACTTTTAATTACTGGTCCACTGATGGGCTTTAGGGAGTCCATGATTCCTGTGAAAATAAATGTAAAATTTTGTGAAGTCTCATATTCTAGAAAGAAGGGTCTTGATTTTTATCAGATTCTACATTACATGGAAACCTTTGGCTTCCTGAAAATCTTATTAAAATTTTAAAGTCTCTTGGCAATAACTTTCAAGCACCATAATTTTAATCTGGCCCTGCTTCTGCAGTACTGCTGCTAAAATCTCCTACAAGCAAATCCCTACAGAGCCTGAAAATTTGTCAGAGGAAAGACATGTCTATAAGCAATGATTAATACTATTGACCATGATTAACACTTCCATGTTTCAGCCTATGTCATGATTCTGCATGTCACTACACATCCCTCACAGGACTACAGTCTCTTTCAAATATCCTTTCAGAAAAGCTATAAGAATCTGACACATAGGTCACATCGATTTTAAAGATGTTAAGTTTCTCACCTCAGCTACAGCTTTTTCATCCATCATATGATTCTACTTAATATTTACAATAAACTGGTTTATTATAATTCCATGTGAACACAGGCATAAGAACTTGGTGGTTGGATGGTATGTCCTCATGGCACCTGAACAAACCATCAATAAAAAAATCTGTCCCTTGGCATGCGTAGGGTGTGACCCTGGACAAGACAAGTCATGCATACATTAAACAAGTACTTATTGTGCTCCTGTCAAGTTACAGTCACTGTATTAAGTGCAGGATGTGCATACTAAAGATACTCTCTCTGTCTTCGAGGAGCTTATTGTCCAGAGAGGAGACAGACAGGTAAACAGGGAACTTCAATACCATTTAACAGAGGATAATTACAATAGTGGTAATTACAGGACACTATGGAAACACATAGAAGGGAATCAGAAAAGGCTTCTTAAAAGAGGCAACAATGAAGCTAGAAGTCACCTAGGTGCATATGTATTTGGAGGAGCTCCAGACCAAGGGAATAGCATGTACAAAGGCTCAGAGTAAGAAGGAACACAATACACTCATGGAACTACAAGTAGTTCCATGGCTGGCCCGTGGAGGACAAGAGGGAATTGCGAGAGTTGTGGCTAAAGAAAGGGGAAGCCAGATCATGAAAGGTCTTTGAGTCCATAGATGTTTAGAATACCCATAGGTCATAAAGAGTCATTAAAGGTTTATTGCCATACAACATGATAGGAATTGGGGTTCAGAAAGATAAAACTGGCTACAGTGTAGATACTAGATTGAATGAAGGCAAGACTGAAGGCAGAAACCCATTTGAAGGCTATTGCAGTGATGATCTAGGTAAGAGATGATGGTGGTCCAAACTAAACTCCCTTATATTGAAGTGGATGCTGTGATACCCACCCAGAAATCCCTCAGGACCAAGGCACTTATTCCTGCAGCTGCCAGGAATAGTGGCTGCTGATGGCTAGCAGCTGAATCTGTCTCCAGAAATAGCCTTGAGCTAAAGGGAACTCCTTGGCAAATTTTATGCCCCTTCTCCATAGCCAGCCAGCATCCAATGTCTGCCAATGTAGACATTCAAAAGCCTGTTCCCCTTACCTTGATTCAGCATAACTCTGAAGGGACACCTCAGCTCCAGAACTACCTGTGAGATTGGCTAAGGCCTTTGTTATGACTACATCATTGTTCAGCTATCCTTCTGCCCAGTCCTGCTTCACTCACTTACCTACAGTTTTTTTTTTTTCTCCTGAGAGCATTACCCAATAAATTTCATGCATGCAAATCTCCATCTGCCTGTCTCCTGGGAACCAGATCTAAGAGGGAACCTCAGTAGTTCTCATCTGCAAAATGAGAAAGTGGATTGGAAAATTGATAAAAACACTTCCTGTTTGCTCTACCATTCCATGGACTTTGTGATTCTTTGATAATTCTTGCAGCTGGTTCAAAACACCAGGAAATAGATATGACAGACTCTTAATTTTAACAACCCCAGCAGGACTTACTGAAGTAATTAGAAATGTTTCACAAACAGGCTACCCACAAATCTTGCACCCAGTTGGAGTTGACATTGTCTACTTTTATAGTGTAAAATTCTTTATGGCTCCCATGCCAAAGCTTGCTTCTTATAAAAATACTGCTGGGGAGGCGGGGCAAGATGGCAGACTGGTGAGCTGTATGTTTTAGTTACTCCTCCAAGAAAGTAGGTAGAAAGCCAGGAACTGCGTGGACTAGACACCACAGAGCAATCTGACTTTGGGCATACTTCATACAACACTCATGAAAACGTGGAACTGCTGAGATCAGCGAAATCTGTAACTTTTTGTGGCCAGGGGACCCGCGCCCCTCCCTGCCAGGCTCAGTCCCGTGGGAGGAGGGGCTGTCAGCTCCGGGAAAGACAAGGGAGAACTGCAGTGGCAGCCCTTATCGGAAACTCATTCTGCTGATCCAAACTCCAACCATAGATAGACGGAGACCAGACACCAGAGAATCTGAGAGCAGCCAGCCCAGCAGAGAGGAGACAGGCATAGAAAAAAAACACCACGAAAAACTCCAAAATAAAACTGGAGGATTTTTGGAGTTCTGATGAACATAGAAGGGGGAAGGGCAGAGCTCAGGCCCAAGCTCAGGCCCTGAGGCGCATATGCAAATCCCGAAGAAAAGCTGATCTCTCTGCCCTGTGGACCTTTCCTTAATGGCCCTGGTTGCTTTGTCTCTTAGCATTTCAATAACCCATTAGATCTCTGAGGAGGGCCCCCCCTTTTTTTTTTAATCCTTTTTCTTTTTCTAAAACAATTACTCTAAGAAGCCCAATACAAAAAGCTTCAAAGACTTGCAATTTGGGCAGGTCAAGTTAAGAGCAGAACTAGGAGAGCTCTGAGAAAAAATGCAATAATCCAGTAGCTGAGAAAATTCACTAAACACCACAACTTCCCAAGAAAAGGGGGATGTCCGCTCACAGCCATCATCCTGGTGGACAGGAAACACTCCTGCCCATCGCCAGCCTCATAGACCAGAACTGCCCCAGACAACCCAGTGTGACAGAAGTGCTTCAGATAACAGGCACACACCACAAAACTGGACGTGGACATTAGCCATCCCTGCAACCTCAGCTGATTGTCCCAGAGTTGGGAAGGTAGAGCAGTGTGAATTAACAAAGCCCCATTCAGCCATCATTTCAGCAGACTAGGAGCCTCCCTACACAGCCCAGCAGCCCGGAACTGCCCTGGGGGGACGGCACTCACCTGTGACATAGCACAGTCATCCCTCAACAGAGGACCCGGGGTGCACGGCCTGGAAGAGGGGCCCACTTGCAAGTCTCAGGAGCCATACGCCAATACCAAGGACTTGTGGGTCAGTGGCAGAGACAAACTGTGGCAGGACTGAACTGAAGGATTAGACTATTGCAGCAGCTTTAAAACTCTAGGATCACCAGGGAGATTTGATTTTTAGAGCCACCACCCCTCCCTGACTGCCCAGAAAAACACCCCATACACAGGGCAGGCAACACCAACTACACACGCAAGCTTGGTACACCAATTGGACCCCACAAGAGTCACTCCCCCACTCACCAAAAAGGCTAAGCAGGGGAGAACTGCCTTGTGGAGAACAGGTGGCTCGTGGACGCCACCTGCTGGTTAGTTAGAGAAAGTGTACTCCACGAAGCTGTAGATCTGATAAAATAGAGATAAGGACTTCAATTGGTCTACAAATCCTAACAGAACCCTATCAAGTTCAGCAAATGCCACGAGGCCAAAAACAACAGAAAATTATAAAGCATATGAAAAAAACAGACGATATGGATAACCCAAGCCCAAGCTTCCAAATCAAAAGATCAGAACAGACACAGCACCTAGAGCAGCTACTCAAAGAACTAAAGATGAACAATGACACCATAGTACGGGAGACAAAGGAAATCAAGAAGACCCTAGAAGAGCATAAAGAAGACATTGCAAGACTAAATAAAAAAATGGATGATCTTATGGAAATTAAAGAAACTGTTGACCAAATTAAAAAGATTCTGGACATTCATAGTACAAGACTAGAGGAAGTTGAACAACGAATCAGTGACCTCGAAGATGACAGAATGGAAAGCAAAAGCATAAAAGAAAGAATGGGGAAAAAAATTGAAAAAATCGAAATGGACCTCAGGGATATGATAGATAATATGAAACGTCCAAATATAAAACTCATTGGTGTCCCAGAAGGGGAAGAAAAGGGTAAAGGTCTAGGAAGAGTATTCAAAGAAATTGTTGGGGAAAACTTCCCAAATCTTCTAAACAACATAAATAGACAAATCATAAATCCTCAGCGAACCCCAAATAGAATAAATCCAAATAAACCCACTCCGAGACATATACTGATCACACTGTCAAACACAGAAGAGAAGGAGCAAGTTCTGAAAGCAGCAAGAGAAAAGCAATTCACCACATACAAAGGAAACAGCATAAGACTAAGTAGTGACTACTCAGCAGCCACCATGGAGGCGAAAAGGCAGTGGTACGATATATTTAAAATTGTGAGTGAGAAAAATTTCCAGCCAAGAATACTTTATCCAGCAAAGCTCTCCTTCAAATTTGAGGGAAAGCTTACATTTTTTACAGACAAACAAATGCTGAGAGAATTTGCTAACAAGAGACCTGCCCTACTGGAGATACTAAAGGAAACCCTACAGACAGAGAAACAAAGAAAGGACAGAGAGACTTGGAGAAAGGTTCAGTACTAAAGAGATTCGGTATGGGTACAATAAAGGATATTAATAGACAGAGGGGAAAAACATGACAAACATAAACCAAAGGATAAGATGGCTGATTCAAGAAATGCCTTCACGGTTATAACGTTGAATGTAAATGGATTAAACTCCCCAATTAAAAGATATAGATTCGCAGAGTGGATCAAAAAAAATGAACCATCAATACGTTGCATACAAGAGACTCATCTTAGACACAGGGACACAAAGAAACTGAAAGTGAAAGGATGGAAAAAAATATTTCATGCAAGCTACAGCCAAAAGAAAGCAGGTGTAGCAATATTAATCTCAGATAAAATAGACTTCAAATGCAGGGATGTTTTGAGAGACAAAGAAGGCCACTACATACTAATAAAAGGGGCAATTCAACAAGAAGAAATAACAATCGTAAATGTCTATGCACCCAATCAAGGTGCCACAAAATACATGAGAGAAACACTGGCAAAACTAAAGGAAGCAATTGATGTTTCCACAATAATTGTGGGAGACTTCAACACATCACTCTCTTCTATAGATAGATCAACCAGACAGAAGACCAATAAGGAAATTGAAAACCTAAACAATCTGTTAAATGAATTAGATTTAACAGACATATACAGAACATTACATCCCAAATCACCAGGATACACATACTTTTCTAGTGCTCACGGAACTTTCTCCAGAATAGATGAGATGCTGGGACATAAAACAAGCCTCAATAAATTTAAAAAGATTGAAATTATTCAAAGCACATTCTCTGACCACAATGGAATACAATTAGAACTCAATAACCATCAGAGACTTAGAAAATTCACAAATACCTGGAGGTTAAACAACACACTCCTAAAAAATCAGTGGGTTAAAGAAGAAATAGCAAGAGAAATTGCTAAATATATAGAGACGAATGAAAATGATAACACAACATACCAAAACCTACGGGATGCAGCAAAAGCAGTGCTAAGGGGGAAATTTATAGCACGAAACGCATATATTAAAAAGGAAGAAAGAGCCAAAATCAAAGAACTAATGGATCAACTGAAGAAGCTAGAAAATGAAAAGCAAACCAATCCTAAACCAAGTAGAAGAAAAGAAATAACAAGGATTAAAGCAGAAATAAATGACATAGAGAACAAAAAAACAATAGAGAGGAGAAATATCACCAAGAGTTGGTTCTTAGAGAAGATCAACAAGATTGACAAGCCCCTAGCTAGACTGACAAAATCAAAAAGAGAAAAGACCCATATAAACAAAATAATGAATGAAAAAGGTGACATAACTGCAGATCCTGAAGAAATTTAAAAAAATTATAAGAGGATACTATGAACAACTGTATGGCAACAAACTGGATAATGTAGAGGAAATGGACAATTTCCTGGAAACATATGAACAACCTAGACTGACCAGAGAAGAAATAGAAGAACTCAACCAACCCATCACAAGCAAAAAGATCCAATCAGTCATCAAAAATCTTCCCACAAATAAATGCCCAGGGCCAGATGGCTTCACAGGGGAATTCTACCAAACTTTCCAGAGAGAACTGACACCAATCTTACTCAAACTCTTTCAAAACATTGAAGAAAATGGAACACTACCTAACTCATTTTATGAAGCTAACATCAATCTAATACCAAAACCAGGCAAAGATGCTACAAAAAAGGAAAACTACCGGCCAATCTCCCTAATGAATATAGATGCAAAAATCCTCAACAAAATACTTGCAAATCGAATCCAAAGACACATTAAAAAAATCATACACCATGACGAAGTGGGGTTCATTCCAGGCATGCAAGGATGGTTCAACATAAGAAAATCAATCAATGTATTACAACACATTAACAAGTCAAAAGGGAAAAATCAATTGATCATCTCAATAAATGCTGAAAAAGCATTTGACAAAATCCAACATCCCTTTTTGATAAAAACACTTCAAAAGGTAGGAATTGAAGGAAACTTCGTCAACATGATAAAGAGCATATATGAAAAACCCACAGCCAGCATAGTACTCAATGGTGAGAGACTGAAAGCCTTCCCTCTAAGATCAGGAACAAGACAAGGATGCCCACTGTCACCACTGTTATTCAATATTGTGCTGGAAGTGCTAGCCAGGGCAATCCGGCAAGACAAAGAAATAAAAGGCATCCAAATTGGAAAAGAAGAAGTAAAACTGTCATTGTTTGCAGATGATATGATCTTACATCTAGAAAACCCTGAGAAATTGACGATACAGCTACTAGAGCTAATAAACAAATTTAGCAAAGTAGCGGGATACAAGGTTAATGCACATAAGTCAGTAATGTTTCTATATGCTAGAAATGAACAAACTGAAGAGACACTCAAGAAAAAGATACCATTTTCAATAGCAACTAAAAATCAAGTACCTAAGAATCAACTTAACCAAAGATGTAAAAGACCTATACAAAGAAAACTACATAACTCTACTAAAAGAAATAGAAGGGGACCTTAAAAGATGGAAAAATATTCCATGTTCATGGATAGGAAGACTAAATGTCATTAAGATGTCAATTCTACCCAAACTCATCTACAGATTCAATGCAATCCCAATCAAAATTCCAGCAACCTACTTTGCAGACTTGGAAAAGCTAGTTATCAAATTTATTTGGAAAGGGAAGATGCCTCAAATTGCTAAAGACACTCTAAAAAAGAAAAACGAAGTGGGAGGACTTACACTCCCGGACTTTGAAGCTTATTATAAAGCCACAGTTGCCAAAACATCATGGTACTGGCACAAAGATAGACATATAGATCAATGGAATCGAATTGAGAATTCAGAGATAGACCCTCAGATCTATGGCCGACTGATCTTTGATAAGGCCCCCAAAGTCACTGAACTGAGTCATAATGGTGTTTTCAACAAATGGGGCTGGGAGAGTTGGATATCCATATCCAAAAGAATGAAAGAGGACACCTACCTCACCCCCTACACAAAAATTAACTCAAAATGGACCAAAGATCTCAATATAAAAGAAAGTACCATAAAACTCCTAGAAGATAATGTAGGAAAACATCTTCAAGACCTTGTATTAGGCGGCCACTTCCTAGACTTTACACCCAAAGCACAAGCAACAGAAGAGAAAATAGATAAATAGGAACTCCTCAAGCTTAAAAGTTTCTGCACTTCAAAGGAATTTCTCAAAAAGGTAAAGAGGCAGCCAACTCAATGGGAAAATTTTTGGAAACCATGTATCTGACAAAAGACTGATATCTTGCATATATAAAGAAATCCTACAACTCAATAACAATAGTACAGACAGCCCAATTATAAAATGGGCAAAAGATATGAAAAGACAGTTCTCTGAAGAGGAAATACAAATGGCCAAGAAACACATGAAAAAATGTTCAGCTTCACTAGCTATTAGAGAGATGCAAATTAAAACCACAAAGAGATACCATCTAACACCGGTTAGAATGGCTGCCATTAAACAAACAGGAAACTACAAATGCTGGAGGGGATGTGGAGAAATTGGAACTCTTATTCATTGTTGGTGGGACTCTATAATGGTTCAGCCACTCTGGAAGTCAGTCTGGCAGTTCCTTAGAAAACTAGATATAGAGTTACCATTCGATCCAGCGATTGCACTTCTCGGTATATACCCGGAAGGTCGGAAAGCAGTGACACGAACAGATATCTGCACGCCAATGTTCATAGCAGCATTATTCACAATTGCCAAGAGATGGAAACAACCCAAATGTCCTTCAACAGATGAGTGGATAAATAAAATGTGGTATAGACACACGATGGAATACTACACGGCAGTAAGAAGGAACGATCTCGTGAAACATATGACAACATGGATGAACCTTGAAGACATAATGCTGAGCGAAATAAGCCAGGCACAAAAAGAGAAATATTATATGCTACCACTAATGTGAACTTTGAGAAATGTAAAACAAATGGCTTATAATGTAGAATGTAGGGGAACTAGCAATAGGGAGCAATTAAGGAAGGGGGAACAATAATCCAAGAAGAACAGATAAGCTATTTAACGTTCTGGGGATGCCCAGGAATGACTATGGTCTGTTAATTTCTGATGGATATAGTAGGAGCAAGTTCACAGAAATGTTGCTATATTAGGTAACTTTCTTGGGGTAAAGTAGGAACATGTTGGATGTTAAGCAGTTATCTTAGGTTAGTTGTCTTTTTCTTACTCCCTTGTTATGGTCTCTTTGAAATGTTCTTTTATTGTATGTTTGTTTTCTTTTTAACTTTTTTTTCATACAGTTGATTTAAAAAAGAAGGGAAAGTTAAAAAAAAGAAAAGAAAAAGAAAAACAAAGAAAAATAAAAAGATGTAGTGCCCCCTTGAGGAGCCTGTGGAGAATGCAGGGGTATTCTCCTACCCCACCTCCATGGTTGCTAACATGACCACAGACATAGGGGACTGGTGGTTTGATGGGTTGAGCCCTCTACCACAGGTTTTACCCTTGGGAAGACGGTTGCTGCAAAGGAGAGGCTAGGCCTCCCTATGGTTGTGCCTAAGAGCCTCCTCCCGAATGCCTCTTTGTTGCTCAGATGTGGCCCTGTCTCTCTAGCTAAGCCAACTTGAAAGATGAAATCACTGCCCTCCCCGCTACGTGGGATCAGACACCCAGGGTAGTGAATCTCCCTGGCAAAGTGGAATATCACTCCCGGGGAGGAATGTAGACCTGGCATCGTGGGATGGAGAACATCTTCTTGACCAAAAGGGGATGTGAAAGGAAATGAAATAAGCTTCAGTAGCAGAGAGATTCCAAAAGGAGCCGAGAGGTCACTCTGGTGGGCACTCTTATGCACACTTTAGACAACCCTTTTTAGGGTCTAAACAATTGGGGTAGCTGGTGGTGGATACCTGAAACTATCAAACTACAACCCAGAACCCATGAATCTCGAAGACAGTTGTATAAAAATGTAGCTTATGAGGGGTGACAATGGGATTGGGAAAGCCATAAGGACCACACTCCACTTTGTCTAGTTTATAGATGGATGAGTAGAAAAATAGGGGAAGGAAACAAACAGACAAAGGTACCCAGTGTTCTTTTTTACTTCAATTGCTCTTTTTCACTCTAATTATTATTCTTGTTATTTGTGTGTGTGTGCTAATGAAGGTGTCAGGGATTGATTTGGGTGATGAATGTACCACTATGTAATGGTACTGTAAACAATCGAAAGTACGATTTGTTTTGTATGACTGCGTGGTATGTGAATATATCTCAATAAAATGAAGATTAAAAAAAAAAATACTGCTTCTCCCTATGGACCAGCATGAAACAGTGCTATTATCTTTTGCTGACACTGAAACTAAAAGCAGTCAAATCCAGCACTTTTCTAAGTGTACTGCAAAGCTGAATGTATGATTAATATACCAAGTTGGATATTGTTGCTATGTCTCTCTCCTCCCCCTCAGAAAAATGTTCCTCAGCAAAATAAAATTGAAATGCAGAATCCTTTTGTGAACTATTACAGCCATACCTCACTAGTATAAATGGTGATCCATTCCTCAACTCTAAATCATGAGTGATTCTGACCATCTCAGCACAGTAGTTTCATACAGACTGGCATGGTTTATGAGGGACATTTTCCTGTAAAGAACTTTTTAAAAGCATGTAGCTACAAGGTTTGGCTCCAATCTGATTGCTGCAATGAACTTCTAAAATCTAGACCTGGAGTTTCTAACTGACAGACTATGGACCAATGGATGGACTTCAGGGGATCTGTGAAACTCTAAAGCTGTGTGCAAACTTTTGTGGACAGCTACCGTAGCTGATAATAGCATACATAGTCTAATATATAGGAGGTCCAAGCACCATGACAAGAACCATTGTTCTAAACCAATCCCCTGCTTCATACTTGAAACTGGATTCCAGAGAAGTTAAATGACTTATCTAAGATCAGCTAACTTATTAATAGCTCAACTGGCACTATGACTCAGGTTTTTTTCCTCTCAGTCCAGTGAGCTTTCTGCTACACCCAGGCTTTGAAAGCATTTCAAACCAAGCCATCATTCCCAGAACATAACTTCCTCCCTATCAGAACAATACTTTCCCACTGTCAAGAACATTCTTCCTCATAGAAAACCAAAGACAACTGCTAGGCTGGGTAACTTTTATAATACCTCCTATTTATCTAGCATTTTATAGTTTTCAAAGCACTTTAACGCACATGGCTAGACTACATTTGATTTGAGCCTCAAAACCCATTCAAGGTTAAAAAAAAAAAAAAAGAATAGTAGTTAAGAAAAAAGGCTCTGGGGTTGGTCTTCTGGGTTGGAAACTCACTTTTGGCACTGCTAACTGAGTTATCCTGAGCAAGTAACCTAGCCCTCTGTGCCTCAGTCACCTCATCTGTAAAATGGGATTGATGATTGCACCTACATCATTAATTCATTATAAAAATTAAATGGGTTAACACACAAAAATAATTTAGAGCAGAGCCTGCCACACAGTATGCATTTAATAAATATAGCTATTACTGCTATCCCTATTTTACCATTATTGATGAAGAGATTGAAGAATAGTAATGCTGTATAATTGCTCAGTGATACCCTATAAATAGTTGATCTAGGACTCAAAAACAAGGTGTTTTAGTCCCAAGTCAAAAATTTTTCAGTGTACAGCTCAAAAAGGCATTCTCAAGGAGAGGGAAGATGGTGGCATAGAGAGGTGTGGAAGCTAAGTAGTCCCCCTGGAACAACTAAAAAAAAAACAGAAACAACTAGTAAATAATCTAGAATAACTGCGAGGGGACAAACAAGATGTCCACTCATCATACACCAACCTGAATTGGGAAGAATGCCCGAGATTACAGCATAAAATCTGTAAGTAAAAGCCGTGGATCCAGGTCGTGAGACCCCCTCCCCAATAGCCTGAGCTGCAAAGCCTCCTGGTGCCAGAGAGAAGCTCTCTCCCAGCAAGCAAATATAGCCCAGCTGAGCTCCAACTGGGGTTTTAAGTAGCGAGTATGAACTGCTCACTACAGGTACGAATCCCCAAAAAACAGACAGAGGCTTTGGGTGATGACTGACCTTGGAGAGCCAGAGGGTCACCTTGGACTGGGTCTGAAGGGGACTATCTGTTTCTTTTTTGGCTCAGTGGAGAAAGCCCCAGTCGTTTTCAGTTTCCAGGGCTGTGACTCTGGGAAGGGTGGAGACAGCATAAGCAGAGAGCGAGACCATTGAAATGCTAATGACCTCCCCCTAGGGCATCTATCTTCTCTAGGAGGAAAGGGGTGGGGCCCTTTCCATTCAGAACCAGACCCCAGAGCCTGGGGGAACACGGCCATACCTCCTCACACCAGTCAATAATTATAGGCTAACAGGCATCACCTGCTGGGCAGAAAAGCACAGTGACCCGAGGCATCAAAGGGTGGAGCAATTTTCTAAGACACACCCTCAGGGAAACCAGATACTGAATATTTCTTCCCTCTGGGACCTGAGCCTGTTCTGGTCTGGGAAAACCTGAGTTGGATAACCAAGGAAACCATGCCTAGACAACAGAAAATTACAACCTACACTAAGAAAAACAAAGTTACGGCCCAGTCAAAGGAACAAACGTACACTTCAACTGAGATACAGGAATTTAAACAACTAATGCTAAATCAATTCAAAAAGTTTACAGAAGATATTGCAAAAGAGATAGAGGCTGTAAAGGAAGCACTGGATATGTATACAGCAGAAATCAAAAGTTCAAAAAACCTACTAATAGAATCTATGGAAATGAAAGGCACAACACAAGAGATGAAAGACACAATGGAAACATACAATAGCAGATCTCAAGAGGCAGAAGAAAACCCTCAGGAACTGGAGAAAAAACACCTGAAAGCCTACACGCAAAGGAGCAGATGGAGAAAAAGAATGAAAAAATATGAGCAACATCTCTGGGAACTTAAGGATGAAACAAAGTACAATAATGTACATATCATTGGTGTCCCAGAAGGAGAAGAGAAGGGAAAAGGGGCAGAAGCAATAATAGAGGAAATAATTAGTGAAAATTTCCCATCTCTTATGAAACACATAAAATTACAGATCCAAGAAGCGCAGTGTACTCCAAGCAGAATAGATCTGAATAGGCCTAAGCCAGGGCACTTAATAATCAGATTATCAAATGTCAAAGACAAAGAGAGAATCCTGAAAGCAGCAAGAGAAAAGCAATCCATCACATACAAAGGAAGCTTAATAAGACTATGTGCAGATCTCTCAGCAGAAACCATGGAGGCAAGAAGGAAGTGGTGTGATATATTTAAGACACTGAAAGAGAAAAATCACCAACCAAGAATCCTGTATCCAGCAAAGCTGTCCTTCAAATATGAGGGAGAGCTCAAAATATTTTCTGACAAACAGACAATGAGAGACTTTGTGAACAAGACACCTGTCCTACAGGAAATATTAAAGGGAGCATTACAGAGTGATAGAAGACAGGAGTGCATGGTTTGGAACACAATTTTGGGAGATGGTAGCACAACAATGTAAATACACTGAACAAAGATAACTATGAATACAGTTGAGAGAGGAAGGTTGCGAGAATGTGAGACACCAGAAGAAAGAAGGAAAGATAAAGAAGGAAAGATAAAGATTTCAACTTGGTGAAATCTAGAGTGTTCAACAATTGTGATAAAATGTACAAATATGTTCTTTTATGAGGGAGAACAAGCAAATGTCAACCTTGCAAGGTGTTACAAATGGGGAGGCATTGGGGGAGGGATGCAATCAACATAAACTACAGACCATAACTAATAGAATCATTGTATTATGCTTCCTTTAATATAACAAAGGCAATATACCAAGGTAAATGCAGATAAGAGTGGGGGATAGGGGAGGCATGTTAGACAGTTGACATTGGTGGTATTGTCTGATTCTTTACTCTACTTTGATTTAAGATTATTTTTCCTTTTGCTGCTTCCTAGCTGTCATTTTTTTTCCTCTTTCTTTTGCCTCTCTACCTTCTTTGACTCTCCCTCCTGCCTTGTGGAAGAAATGTAGATGCCCTTATATAGATAGTGGTGAAGGTGGTGAACACATAAATGTATGACCATGCAGAGAACCATGGATTATTTACTTGGGATGGAATGTATGGTGAGTGAACAAAACCATATTAAAAAAAAATGGGTTGATGACAAAACCTCGAGGGCAATAAACTGAGTGAAATAAACCAGACACATTAGGACAATTATTGCAGGGTCTCACTGATAGGAATTAATTATAATATGTAAACTCATAGACATGAAATATAAGGTACCAAGATATAGGACGAGGCTTAAGAATGGGGAGTGGTTGCTTAGTATGAGCAGAATGTTCAATTAGGATGAACTTAAACATTTGGAAATGAACAGGGGTGTTGGTAGCAAGATGTGAGAATAACTAACGGCGCCGAATGGTGTGTGGATGAGGTGGAAAGGGGAAGCTCAGAGTCATATATGTCACCAGAAGGAAATTTGGAGATCGAAAGATGGGAATGTATAAAACTGAATCCTATGGTGGGCAATGTCCATGATTAACTGTACAAATATTAGAAATTGCTTCCATGAACCAGAACAAATGTATGACAATACAATTAGAAGTTAATAATAGAGGGGCATATAGGGAAGAAATATATACCTATTGCAAACTATATACTACAGTTAGTAGTATTTCAACATTTTTTCATAAACAGTAACAAATGTACTATACCAACACTATGAGTCAACAATTGAGGGGAGCTGGTTAGGGATAGGGGAGGATTCGAGTTTTCTTTTCTTTTTTCTTTTTTCATCTCTCACTTTATTCCTTGTCTGGAGTAATGAAAAGTTTCTAAAACTTGTACAAAAATTAAGTGTGGTGATGGATGCACAGCTGTATGAGGGTACCCAGGGGCAACTGATTGTACACTTTGGATCTTTGGATAATTGTATGGTATCTGAACAATCCCAATAAAAATTAAAGAGGAAAAAAAAGAAAAAAAATTGTTTTTTGTGTACAGCCTGTCAAATTCTCAGTATAAATATAACTACCACAAAGTTATCAGCTTCCCAAAGATTAAAACAGCTACTAATTTATTTATACCCCAAAACAAGCTAGACACCATCATTGGATATCCAGGTATGAAATTCCAAATATGTTCTGAGAATTACTTTTTTATTTCCTGTTTTTAAATACATAGAAAAGAAAATCAAATCAAATCATTAAATGTGCCATATCTAAGCTTCTTTTTAAGTGACATGAGACATGTTTCTCAAAAATGATTTTTGAGTTAAGAAGATATATCAGCCATGGCCAATTATTTGGGGAATTTTTTAGTGAAATTAAATGTAATATTAAAACTTCTAGCCAATGAGAAGGCATTGGACCTTAGAAATTAATTTCATAAGCTCAGAAAGGCCCAAGTCATATTCCCAAATGATCATTAAGGCTTGTACTCATGCTGTGTTCAAAATGATCAAGGTCCAGACAACAGCCAGCCAAGATGTGGAATGCTAACCTCCTGGCTAAAAAACAAAGGAAGCCTCATTCACCCCTCTTTACATTGTGCAGTGGCCACTTCAGCTACCTTATCTGGGAGCTCCAAAATGCACTTGGGCTGCAGAAGCCCTTAAATGAGTTTCTAAATTACTGTAAAACTCATTATAAACTTCTTTATGCAAGTCCCTTTATTCTTTGCAGGCTGTGTTGACTGGATTGTGTGAAAAGCATCCTTTTTTGCAAGAGCATCCCTGGGGTCAGTAGGGCATGTTTTTGATGATAGATTATGTAGGCAAGTTATAACATGCAGGACAAGGAGAAGCCTGCAGCCCTTTTCCTTGAATTAACTCACCCATTTTCTTGCCTTGCAATTTTCCATGTCTAATTTTTTAAAGGCCCCCTGTTCTTGGTTCAAATCAGCTGAGAGCCCAGCTGAACTTCCAAAAAGCATAGCATTTTGTGAATGCCAGATTTTTTTTACCTTAACTTTCTTCCCTTGTAAAACCATCCTTTATTCCAGTGTCATGGAAACCTGTGATGTCTGTTAGCTGTTCTCAGTAGTGGCTGTATGTTTTCTATATCAGAGCATTCCAAGTGAGGTTATCTTTAGCAGATAAGAGTCTGGTCCCAACTCTCCTCCTTTTATTTAAGTTCAAAGCAACATAGCCCAAGGTGTTTATCATAAAGCTGAAAAAAAGAGCTATGCTTCTACTACTGGTATCCAGAATAGCTGGATGCAGAAGCTGGGGCCAGATCCTGGAAATAGCATTGCATTAGGAGTCCATGGTTGGGCTCCCAGTCTGTCAAAGGCTCTCCAAACCATCAGCTGGGTTAACTTCACCTCCTACCTGTACAGTCAGCTGCAGCCCACACTCCAATACCAGCTCAGTATCAAAGCAGAAAGGTAGTATAGTGTGATGGAAAGAATATCAACTAGATTAGAATTCAGGAGACATTAGTGAAAGTTCTACTGCAATTTACCTGTGTGTCCTTAGGCAAATTGCTTTTCTCCAGCACTGTTTTCTCTTCTATAACGTAAGAGGGATTGGAGAAAAAGATCATTTTTGCCAATTAACACATTCTAAGAAAAGGAGCTCTAAGGCAGTAATTTAGCATCTTATTTGTTGTATTCTTGATTCTACTATGAGCTTGAGACTCCAATGTCCCTGTAACAGAGGTCCTTACTTAGAACTCCAATTTTTTACAATGACTTAATATCCAATCTTTTGATCCCCAGTTTCCATGACTGGGACCTCAATTTTTATGCTGACTATCCCAACTACCATCCCTCAACCTTTCCCACACCAGGTGCTATCTATCCTAACTTCCACTGACTACAAGCCAAATATCAGTCTGGTTGGACACTCTGGATCCTAGATTTACTTTGTTTGTTGTTTGATTGGTTGGTTTTTAGCCAATAATATTTGTGCATCTGATTAATAATATTTGTGCATCTGCTAACCAGTTGTGATGCCCTGTATTCAGACCTCCCTTCAGACACACATTCACACATGTTTTCCTAAAAAACTTGCTTCCACATTCATATCCACTTTCTTTGTGCATCAGTCTGGACTCCTGTTTCCAGCTTTCCCCATCACACCACTGCCCATGCTCCCATTTCTACATGTTTTTCAGAATTTCTAAGCCCTATTTGGAGGCTGACCTATTGATTCTGGAGTAGTTTCCCTGAAGCACAAAGATCTTCCCTCTGAGGTAGGCCCAGTTCGCTGGGCTTGGAGTCCTCTTACCAGGAGGCGAACAAGGAGGACCAACAACAGTGATGGTGAATACAGTGCTAACTTGAACCCATAAACAGTGATGCAGTGGGTATGCACCAGTGTGGAGGACCAGCCAGCATACATTGTGATTTTTCTGATTGATTGATGTCCACTCCAATTGTTAAACATTGTAAATATCACCTATACATAGGGCCTTTTTCCTGAAGACCTCTTTTCTTATCTCCTTGTAGTCTCAGATTCTCCTCTTCTGATCAATGTGAAGTAGTGAACGGGTACTCTCCCGTAACTTCATCCCCTTGAACTACTAGATGGTTCCATAAGGCTCTTTGGATTTATTACCCTACCATCCCTTTTTAAGATATGAACATATTTCTAGGATTTCATGTATGATATTCAGAATTCTAAAGCTGGCCCCTCAAGATCCCATTCCCTGGTTATTCAATCAAACACTACTCTAGATTCTGCTATGAAGGGACTTTGTAGATGTAAGTAAAGCTACAAACCTTAATGTAGGGAGCTTATTCTCAGTTATCCAGTGGGCCCAATCTAATCACTTGAGCCCTTAAAAGCAGAGAACCTTTCTTAGTTGAAGTCAGAAGAAGCAGTCCAGATGAGTTGTATTAGCCACAGTTTTCTAGGGAAAGAGAACCAAGAGATATCTGTAAATATGAGATTTTATAAAATTGTCCCATGCAAGTATGGAGATGCACAAGTCCAAATTCCATAGGGCAGGCTGCAAGCTGGAAACTCTGATGAAGATTTTCAATGAGTTCCCCAGGAGAAGCTGGCTGGCTGAAGTAGAGATGAAAATTCTCTCTTCTAACTGCTGAAATAATCACTTTTCTCCTTTTAAAGCTTTCAATTGACTGGATGAAATGTCTCTCACTGTGAAGGCAATCTCCTCAGTTGATTGTAGATGTAATCAGCCATAGATGCAATCAACTTAAAGATGATTTAAGTCCAAGAAATGTCCTCAGAATAACAACTTGGCCCAGTTGACACATGAACCTAACCATCACATGAGGTAAAAGTGAACATCCAGGGTATTTGAAGTTTGAAAAGGACTCAACCCACCATTGCTGACTTTGAAGGGGTCCATGAGCCAGGGAATGAAGGCAGCTTGTGGAAGCTGAGGACGACCCACCAGCAGACAGAAGCAAGTATCCAAGAACCACAGTCTTACAACTCTACACAACTGAATTCAGCCAACAACCTGAATGATCCCAGAGGATTCTCCTATAGAGCCTCAATACCCAGACTTCTGACCTACAGATCTGTGAGATGATAAACTTGTGTTGTCTTAAACCTCTAAGTTTGTGGAATTTGTTATAGCCACAAATAGAAAACTAATAGGCCTGGGAAAATGTTACTGAATGTTCGGTATTATTTTCTCTTTATCATTATAATTCAGTACTTAAAGCTTCTAATAGACTCCTCTCTCCATACAACTAAGAGTCCATGTCTTTACATCTTTTGTGTATTTTTTTAAATTTTGGGGTCCTGCCTCTCTAGCACAACCGGCCCTTCATTTAATACCTACTCCTCCATATCAAAGTCAGTCCCCTCCAGACAAAAAATACCTCAGGTCTCTCACATGCCCAGATCTAAGCAGGGTACAATCTCCAAGCTTGTTTTATAGAAAAATTCATGTTGCAAAAGTTCATGTGCAATCTTACTTTCAAGATTATAATATACTTGAAAGTGAGAATCCAAAGCCATAGTCATAGTTTAATGCTCCATGTTACTGTCCCTTACCTATCTACATCTTCTTTCCTTATCCCTCCCCTCTCCTAAGTGATCTTGCCAACATCTCTCTGGTATGTCTCCTCTGAGCCCTGCATCCCCTTAAACATAGGCTAAATAGTTATAATTTATTGAAGAAGAATAGCTTTTGAAATATGGTGTGAGCTATGCCCATCACAGCTTTTTGTAAAGCATTTGAACTATGCTTTCACAACCACAGATAAATCCACTTGCATTCCTATCTCATTGTAAATTAATTTGCATAAAATTTACTGTTGCTTTTTTAGATAGTAGTTTCCTTTGGGAGACCTTTGGGAAGAAATTGAGGCAAGAAACCTAGGAGCAGCACATTTACATGTGCTGTCACATTTAGGCTCAATTTTCATCTTATTTAGGTTCATATTTTCTTGATAAAGAGTCTAATTTCTGCAAATATGCAAACCTGCCTAGACAGGGATTGAATTGGTAGGAACGCTAGGTTGATTGGACACACACCGGTCAATTAACATTTCAAACTGGTATCAAAAAGGCTGAGGAAGATTTCTCTTTCTTTCAGATTTGCTAGTGTCAATGAAAAGGCTTCAGAGACAATGAAAAGGAAGCTGTTTTTTTTTGCAGCATTAGACAGAAAGGGACAAGAATGCATTTGATTGTAATTTGGGTGTGTATTTTTTTTGTAAACTAGAACTTTTCCAGTGCAGTTTATATGAATTTCTACAACAACAAGTATTGGGGGTTCTAAAATATTTTCCATTTCTCTTTTAGACATACATCCACACACCTTTACCTCATAAACATAAAACATCCTTAGAAACCTGTATTTAGACACAGCTGGATCAAGAGTTCCACTTCCATGACCCCAGATAAGAGAATACTGGTAATGCTAACATTTTCATCATGTTGTGGATAAAGTATTAAGCACACAAGAAGACTAGGAACTACAGAAGGCTTGCTAATAGCCTACTCTCCACTCCAAAACTTTGCATTGGCCCACAGGCCTTAAAATAGCCTTGGAAAACTCAGCCTGAGCCTCTCTCATGTACCTGGCATACATGGTAGCAGCCTCAGCATCAAAAAATAACCTTGGCCTTGCTGAGCCTCCTTGGACATTTTTGTGTCCTCCAACTCAAGATACCTCCCAGCCTTACCAATCCCCCATTTCTTCCAATTTTCCTTGGAACATACCAGTTCCTTCTGGCCCTCCTGGATCTCGGTGTACCCTCAAGACACAGAGTTGATACCTCTGGTACCTTGTTTTCAGGGAGCAGACAGGAACGATTGTCTCAATATCTCAAGGCCATATGACTACTTGTATATCATTTTATTCATAAGTAGGAGTGAGAAATCAAAGTGAGTTAACTAGTTATAATTTTGTATGTAAATAATAAACACACTGAGTGTCATGTAATTAGGCCGCTCAGTTATTCACATCTGAAGGCAGCCAAACAACACAGTCAAACTGTTCACCTGTAGTAGCAACCTGACATTCAAGCCCAGTGCATGCTAGCACTGAAACCAACTTTTAAGTGTTTAAACTCATGACTTCTGACCCATTAAAGTGACCTTGAAAAGTCATAGATGTCTTCACTAGGTGGCTCCGTGCCAGACTTTACCAAAGTGACTCAAGGTCCAGAAAGATCTTTGGGAGAGGATAAAGGGATAAGAGAAGGGTCTGGCTGGCTCCTGGAATGCAGCTTGAGAAAAACAAGTCAAATGTCTACTCTCAAACAAGCCCTTTCTTGCCTTGAGTAATTTAAACTCTTCTGGTGTGGTTGACCATAAATCCCACCTCTATCCCAATAATACAGATGGAAAGGAGAGAGAGGGAGATGGGAAAGGTAGAAGAGGAGAGAGTGTCCAGAAGTATGTATGTAGAGGGTCATATTTTTCCAAAAGATAGTTTAAAAACTGGGGACATCAGTAGCACAAATAATGCAGTGCAAAATTGGAAATAAGAAAATTTTAACACAAATGTGAACCACGTCACCAAATTTAATGTGATCTCTGGCAAGTCAGTGATGTTTTCACTGTGCCCTCAGGTTTCCTAGTTCCTATTTGCCACTGAGTCTGCTTGCCTATCCCCAGCAGCCTGTCACACTTGCAGCACATCTCCTTCAGAATATCTTATTTCAGAAGCTTTCACCTTGGTTGTGGGTGATGCCTGCAATAATATCACGCCAGAGTAGCTGCAGACTAAAGTTCATCACTGACTACATCCTACTCCTAGGTCTCACACTGCTCCATGGCTCAGTGGATGGATATTAAAGAAATGACAGTCACTGCAGCAGCCCTGCTTAATAGACTATTCCCTCACATCTCTATCTTATTAGTTCCAGAAAATAAGGTTTCCCAATGTTTCACAGAATCTAAGATGGAGAAAGGGCTAAGGTTTTAAAAATTGCAGGGAGGACAAACAAAAGAAAAGCTGTTTGTACTTAAAAAGTAATACCCAAAGATTCGGTTACCAACTTGGCTGTTTGCAAGATGCCAAACTTATTCGAATAACAAAAGAAAAACCCAGAAAACCCAATAATGTCTTAAGCTGGTAAAATTGATACCAATATTACCAATTGAAAAAAAATCAATTAGCCACCCATTTTTCCTCTGGTCTTTAACTCCTGGCCATGTACAGGAACGACTATAAAGCAAAATTGTGGCTACTTGTTTTCAAACCTATCTAGACGCCCTCTCTGAGTCTCTCTTTTATTCCCAAGAGACTGATAGAGCACCCCAATGCCCACACAAGTTTTTAGTACTGGGCCCAATTCCCTCCTAAAGGACTGTTTTTCCAATCATGCAAATCACCTAAAGCACTTGTTAAAAATCCAGAATCCCACATTAGATTTGATATCAGATACTGATTTCAAATGTGAGGCAAATATCCCAAGTAATTCTTTGATCAGAAAAGTTAGGAAACCCTGCCCTAAGGTCTCCAACATCCTTGCTACTCAGAGTGTGCTATAGCATTGGCATGAACTGGGAACTTGTTAGAAATGCATGTTCTCAGATCTTTCCAGCCCTGCTGAATCAGAATTTGTCTTTTAAAAGACCCCCAGGTGATCCTTATGCATATAAGAGTCTGAAGCATTATTTTAGGTGACTAACTCTTACAAGCATAGTCCCTATTATTGTCCCTTCATTGTGAATTAGCTTAAGAGATAATTCCTCCAATTCACTTATTCATTCAACAAACATTTGGGAATCTACTAAACACCTGAGTACTGTGCTAAGCACTAGGATTTATATTTTGTAGAGTAGAATGTCTTAAGCTAGAGGAATCCCTCTTTAATGATGGACTATCAGGCCCTATGACAGTCTCATGATGTTTTAAGAGGTAAGGTGGAGTGGCAACATGTTCAAATCATACCATGTAACTGGCCACCTATCCTATCCATGCACAAGGCTGGTTTAGACTATACAATACAATCTCTGATCACATTAAATTCTACCCTTACCATCCCAACTCCAAGAGTTCAAAGGAGGCTGGTTCTGAGGACAGGTGGGTGTAGAGAATTGATGAGGAGCCTTCCATCTGCTCAAGTACACTCCCTTGGAGAAAAAAACAACCCTGGGCAGATGTCTGCAGCCTGTGCACTGGCAGAGAAAGCAAATGAGGTGACAGAAAGAAACTCCTCTGGATAGGGAAGTGGTGTTCACCCCCTAAAAGAGAATCAGGATTGACCCCACACAGCTGTGGCATCATGGCTTTGCTCCAACTCAGGTCTATACATAAATCAGATTTTGGTTACTGGCTATTTTGAGACATGTACAGCCCAGAGTCGCAGAAGTAATTTTTTTTCCCGTGTTGCATGGAGCAGACTAGGGATCTCCTGCAAATCCAACCTACTGACCTTTACATGGCTAATGAGGAGTATCAGGACAAATATGCAACAGGTCTTACTGATGAAATAATTCCCATCAAAAGACAACAGGCTCCAAAAACCTTAATCCAAACACACTGCTGGATAATCACAGTCAAATATTGGACATCTGCTTTGTGATATCAAGTGGCTTAACAGGAAAAAAATAGACTTTATTTACCCTGGATTTAAATATTTGTAGCTAAACTGATGTCTTACAGCTGAGAAAACCTAGATCCTGTGAGGTTCCATGAATAAGTTATGAGACGTCTGTGTGTGTGTGTGTGGGGGGGGGGTCATCAAATTTATTGCAGTACAGCATTGTATCTAAAAAATGATTGAAAATTTTCCAGCATATAAAAAACCCCTCTGATTCAAGTTATTTTAAGGCTTTTGGAAGCAATTATAAAAAAATTTCCCTATTTATTTCACCATTTTTACATGTAGACAGAATTTCAGAGAATGGTTTTATTACATGGCTATGCTTTATCATAGATGAAATCAATTATCTGAATGTTTAAGGCTATATTCCTTTTCATCTCATGTCATATTCTTGTGAAAACATTTGGAATAGAAAAATAAAAATCTAATGGCTGCCAAATTGATTCATGCTGTTCTACCTTTCACTGTCATTACATCTGCTGTTCAGGAAATTTCCTTCTTAAATGCAATATGTATGAAGTAAGCACTGTGTGTTACCGTAAGATGTTTGCCATGACTCCGTAGGTTTTGGTTTGCAGTGCTAACAATATGGAGGCTTTCCCTTTCTTCCAGGGTAAGAGGCCTACAACTCACGTGTCCTGCCATCAGTCAGGCTGGCTAGGTAATCATCTCATGACCCAAGCAGAAAGGAGTCTGTCAGAATATGCTCCAGCTTGAAGAATGGCCAAGGTAGCAAATTGAGACAGTGCAGCTGTAGGCCAGCCTCTAGCCCTGGCTTGGCCACTTCCTGGGAAGCCAGTTGTTCTATCCTACAGCTGGGATAGTATAAAAGGCTATCTAATCCAAACAGGTTTGCTCTGTCTCTCAACAGTTTCTTATCTCTGTAGCAATATGTCCGCCTCTGCTATCCCAGCTGTTCCCTTTATACTGACTTCTATATTCTCTTTGACTTCTGTATTCTAATATTCCCTCATTCAGCATCATGGACTCAGATTAGTCCTGTGTTTTATTTAGATCCATCAGATTTGTTTTCTGAATCCTAATTTTGAGCCCTACAGCATTGACTAACAACTTCCTACAATTCAGGGGAACAGTTTCCCATTATAGAAAACAGCTAAGGGGTGTATCAGTGTATGTCTGCACATGTTACACACACACATACACCAACACATTTGAGTTTTTAAATACAAATAAAACTCTATTGAAAAGAATTTTTAAATTTCTAATTACAACATAAAAACTGATGCATACCTATAGCAAGATTATTGCAGAAAAATCATGTAAAAAGCACAGCATTCCCATATACCCTCCCTATTGTTAACAATTTGCATTAGTGTGGTACCTTTGGTACAACTGATGAAAAAATATTAAAATTGTACTATTAACTGTAGTTAGCATTAGGGTGTATTTTTCCCATATTTCACCTTATTATTATCACCTGCATTAGTGTGGTATGTTTGTTGTAATTCATGAAAGAACACTTTTATAATTGTACATTTAATTTATAGTCCATTGTTTACAACAGTTTCACTGTGTTGTAAAGTCTTATGTTTTATCTTTTAACTTCTATTCTAGTAAAATATATACAACCTAAAATTTCCCCTTTTAATCACATTCACATATATAATTCACTGCTGTTAATTACATTCCAGTATTATTCTATAGCAAGATATTAACACTAGTTAAAATTAGATAGCTCTTGATGAAGCAATAGCCACTACTGTTTAGTCTAATTCTATTTGTTTGTATTCATGTCACGCCTAAGAAGCAATAACTGTCTAAATCATCCCAAATATTTGTTTAGAGTCAGAAATTCATGGGATTGTATATGTGTGTGTGTGTGTGTCTGTTTATGCATACACACACACACACATATATATATCGTGAATACAGTTCTAGGATTTTAGACCTTTGGAGCAGCTTATTATAAAATGCTCTTCCAAATAGTTTTCATTCAATCTTTGATAACCCCATTAACAGGCAAAACCTACAGTTGCCAGTTTACAACACTTCTAAGAATATCTTATTTTCCTTTGCAAGTTTCTAGCCTCTAAATTCTCCTTTTTTGTTAGCAGGAAGAAAAGAAAGGGGGAGGGGGGAAAAGAGTATGGCCATACTCTGCACATGTTCACAGCATGCTTTCTTTGACTTTTAGTTAACATTAACACAGAGTTGGTTTCCTTAGAAACTTCTGTAACAGACTTCAAGCCTCTTCCAAGCCCATTTAATTTTTTAAGGGGCCATGTCCTTTTTCTTCTGAATGATTTAAAAAATATTTAAGCAGAGTATAATGTGGTTTTTAAACAGCAGGAAAACACTATAAGTGGCTTTTCCACAGTTACATTTAAAGATGTTTATAATAACAAGATATACTTTAAAAGATGTGTGTATGTGTGTATGTATGCTCAAAAAACATACACGTGGAGAAAATCATAACCTAAACCCATCTTCCTGATTTTTTATTAGACTCAAGATGAAATTATATCATAGATATAAACAGAGAAATGTTACAGCATACTTATTCCTATGGGTTCATGAATAGGGCTGGTATAAAGCCATTTCTACCAGTTAAATCTAGGGGACTTTAACTGAGTTTTACATAGTATATGAATCTATTGACTGACTTTTCTATAAAAAAACCCTCTCTTCCCTAAAATATCTCTCCTTCCATGTTTTATTTTTTTTAATGATACTACACTGTCCTTGTTTCCCTATATCTTGGACCATGCCTTTTGTATATATCTTCTATAGTTTGTGGTTGTTTTTTAAAATGCAATTTTATTGAGATATAGTCACACACTATACAATTCATCCAAAGAACACAATCAGTGACTCACAATATCATCACATAGTTGTGTATTTATCACCATGTTCATTTTAGAACATTTTGATTACTCCAGAGAAAGAAATAAAAACAAAAAGAAAACCTAAAACATCCCATACCCCTTATACCCTCCTATTATTAATCCCTAGTATTGATGTGGTGCATTTGTTACAGTTGATGAAAAAGTATTAAGAAATTACCATTAACTGTAGTACACAGTTTGCAACAGACACATTTTCCTATATACCCCTCTATTATTTGCTCCTTCTTACAATGTCATACATTTGTTCTAGTTCATGAAAGAACTTTTTTTATATTTGTACAGTTAATCACATTCATATTCCACCACAAGATTCACTGTATTATACATTCCCATGTTTTAACCTCCAGTTTTCCTTCTCATGACATACATGACTCTAAACTTCCCTTTCCACCACATTTACCCACAATTCAGCACTGTTAATTATACCCACAATAATGTGCTACCCTCATCTTTATCCATTTCCAAATGTTCAAGTTCAACCTAGTTAAAAATTCTACAGTTACTAAGCAACTGCACCCCATTCTCTAGCCTCATTCTATATTCTGGTAACCTATGCTCTAGATTGTATGTCTATAAGTTTACAGATTATACTTGGTTCGTATTAGTGGGCTCATACTATATTTGTCCCTTTGTGTCTGATTTATTTCACTTAACATAAATGTCCTCAAGTTTCACAATTTTCGTGTGCTTCAGGACTTCTTACTGCTGAATAATATTCCATTGTATGCATAAACCATTTTTTGTTTATACATTCATCTGATGAACACTCAGGTTGCTTCCATCTTTTGGAAATTGTGAACAATGCTGCCATGAACATTGGTGTGCAAATGTCTGTTTGCTTCCCAGCTTTCAGATCTTCTAGGTGTGTACCTAGCAGTGGGATTGCTGGGTCTAAGACAACTCTATACTTGGCTTTCTGAGGAACCCCCAAACCATCCTCCCAGCAGCTATACCATTTTACATTCCCACCAGCAGTGAATGTGTGTTCCTGCTTCTCCACATCCTCTCCAACACGTGTGGTTTCCTGTTTGTTTAGTAGCAGCCATTCTAGTAGGTGTGAAATGATATTGTGGTTTTGATTTGCATTTCCCTAATAGCTAATGAAGCTGAACATCTTTTCATGTGCTTTTTAGTCATCCGTATTTCCTCTTTGGAAAAATGTTTATTCATGTCTTTTGCCCATTTTTTAACTGGGTTGTCTTTTTATTGTTGAGTTGTAGGATTTCTTAGGATTTCTTTATATATTTTAGATATCACACCTTTATCAGATATGTGATTTCCAAATATTTTATCCCATTGGGTAGGATATTATATTAGTTAGGGTTCTCTAGGGGAATAGAATCAGCAAGAGATATCTACAAATATAAGATTTATAAAAGTGTCTCACAAAACTGTGGGTATGCACAAGTTCAAATTCCATAGGGCAGGCAGCAAACTGGCAACTCCAATGAAGACATTCAATGAAGTCCTCAGGCAGCAAACTAGCAACTTCAATGAACGTGTTTGATAAACAACTCAGGAAATGAATCAGCAACTTCAATGAACTCCTCAGGAAACTCTTTGCTGGCTAGCCAAAGAAGAAGTGAAGGTCCTCTAACTTTCTCACTTAAAAGTCTTCAACTGATTGATTGGATTAAATCCAGCCAACTGCATTCTCTCATTGTGGAAGACACACCCTTTGTTGATGTCATCAGTCACAGCTACAGCCAATTAACTGATGATTTAATAAACCAGCCTTCTGGTTTATTAACCAACCAACCATGAAATGTCCTTGCAGTAACGGTTAGGCCAGTGCTTGCTTGACCAGACACCTGAACACCATCACTTGGCCAGGTTGACACATGAACCTAACCATCAGAGATGACTTTTCACCCTTTTGACAAAGTCTTTTGAAACACAGAAGTATTTCCTGGTATTCCTTAGCCCAAACATCTTGTATTTTACACTCCTTAGAGAATAGAGCCACAGTCTTTTCTGGAGTGCACCCAGGCACTTGTTAATCTCTCTGAAGTGGAAAAAGTATCTAGGGGTCTAATTGCCTCCTAAACTTTCAGCCAATACTCCTGTTTTGTGTCCTGCGTCCAACTCCATTTACAGCGATTCTGGTACCACCAATCCTTAATCTTTTGGGAGTTCTTTTATGTCAAATAGGTTGTTTCTTGGCCATCACTAGTGGCTTCTGATTCATCTTTTAGTCATTTCCTTTGCAGTTTTCAAAATTTTATTGCTGTTGTTTGCATTCTTGTTCTCTATCCTTTGGATATACATCCTTTAAAAATCAATGTATTAATAGCAACTAAAAGAATAAAAAATCTAGGAATAAACTTAACAAGGATGTAAAGGACCTGTACTCAGAAAACAACAAAACATTCCTAAAAGAATTCAAACAAGACCTATATAAAGGGAAAGACATTCCATGTCCATGGATTGGAAGACTAAATGTCATTAAGATGTCAATTATACCCAAATTGATCTACAAATTCAATGCAATACCAATCCAAATTCCAACAACCTACTTCACAGAAAAGGAAAAGCTAGTCATCAAATATATTTGGAAGGGTAGGAGCCTTGAATAGCCAAAATATCTTGAAAAAAAAGAATGAAGTGGGAGGACTCATGCTTCCTGAGTTTAAAACATATTATAAAGCTGAAGTGGTCAAAACAGCATGGTACTGGCCAAGGATAGAGATATCGACCAATGGAATAGAATTGAGAGTTCAGAAATGGACCCTCAGATCTATGGTCAATTGATTTTTGACAAAACTCTCAAGTCCACTCAAGTGGGACAGAACAGTCTCTTCTATAAATGATGTTGGAAGAACTGGATATCCATTTCCAAAAGAATGAAAGAGGACCTCTATCTCATACCCTATACAAAACTTAACTCACAGTGGGTCACAGATCTAAATATAAGAGCCAAAACCATAAAGCTCCTAGAAGAAAATATAGGAAAACATCTTCAAGATCTAGTGATAGTCAATAGTTTCTTAGACTTTACACCCAAAGTACAAGCAATGAAAGAAAAAATAAATGAGACTCATGCTTGCTTTTTAAAGCCAATCACAGCTGAATTCTAGACCCACTATTTTTCTTACTCTATACACTCTACCTCAATGACAGAAGCTAATGTCATGGTTTCAACCATCACCATGTTGCAGATAATTCCCTAAATTATAAATCCAGCCCTGGCCTTTCCCAGAGATTTTATCCCACATACCCATCTGAAAATCTCATCCAGCACTTCCTTCTGACATCTCTAATTCAATATAGCTATTAGTGTCATCATCATCATTTTCCTAGGTTCAAACAATTGGTACATTGTTTAACTCCATTCTTCTCTTCTTCTCCCGCAAGCTATCAGTCATGAAGTGCTCAGAAGATATTCATTAATTCAACAAATATTTATCACATGCCTAATATTGGCAAGTTACTATGCAAGATAAAAGAAAAATATTTAGGTTGTTTCCAGTTATTTCCATTTATAAATGATGTCAAAATATTTAATTTACAAAATTAAATTACAATGTACTAAGGTAGGAACCCCCAAAACTTTCCTGTTATAAAATACTTAGAAATAAGGGATTTTTAAAATCAGCCTTTTAAATGCTTAATTAAAAGTAAAGGAAATCACCAGAGACCAAAAATGAAGAGGAATCTGAAAACCAGAGTAGTAAGCATATGGCCTGATATTATAGCAGCTTTGGGGTATCTGTTGGTCTCCTTTAATTGGTTCTTGAATTTTAATATTCACATATGTACAGAAGACCATGTCCATGGCCTATATAAGGCAAGGAGTTAGAAATGGGACCCTTAAAAGATTACACCTTCATTAAAAGGGTATACAAGAAAAAAAAAAACTGCATATAGACACAGAAAGACTGACAGCAACAGTTCATGAAGAAAAATAAGAACTCATTAACATAGGAATAGAAGGGACCTTCCTCAGCTTGATAAAGAATGTCAACCAAAACCAGACAGTAAACATCATACTCACTGGGAAAATGTTAGAAGCATTAATTTTGGAGTTAGAAACAAGGCATGTATTAAATCAGTGGTTTTGGACTCAATGTAAAATATGTAATTTTTGACAAGAACTACATAAAGGTGAGGAAATGGAGGAGTACCAGAACATAGTTTATGTGTCCTATTGAAGTTAAGTTGATATCAAAGAAAACAAGATTAGGATGTTAAATTTAAGCCTCATGGTAAACACAAAGAAAGTATCAGAGAATATGATCATAGAGATGAAAGGTAGAGTATGGGTTATGAGAGGTGGAGGAAGGGGCAATGGGGAGTTAATGAGAAATCAGTGTAGGGTTTCTGTTTGGGGTGAAGGGAAATCTCTAGTAATGGATGGTGGGAGGTTGATGACATTGCAACATTGTGAATGTGATTAATCACACTAAATGGAATACTTGGGAGGTATTGGGGAGATTTATGCTCTATGTATGTTTCCACAATTGAAAAAAAAAGACAGTCTAAATAGATAATGACAATTAAATGCCATAGATGATCCTGGATGAGATCTAAGAATAGAGAAGAAAAGGCTCAAAAGGACACAATTGGGACATAAGAATAAAATGAAATATAGAATGTAAGCTTTATATCAATGTTAAATTTCTTGAATTTTTTAACTACACTTAGTGTGATTACATAAATGAATATTCTTATTCATAGGAAATGTATAAGTGAATTAAATTTCTTGAATTTTTTAACTACACTTAGTGTGATTACATAAATGAATATTCTTATTCATAGGAAATGTATAAGTGAATTATATTATTTGTTTAAGGAAAAAATACAATGGAGACATACTACAGCAGATATGAAGAGGCAAAAGAAGGGATTAGTGAACTAGAAGACAGGACTTCTGAAATCATACAATCATACACACACTGATATTGGTATAGACACCCCAGCTCTCTTTGGGTTCCTACTTGCATGGCATATTTTTTTCTGTCCTTTCACACTGAACCTACTAGGATCTTTGATTTTATGTTCAGTCTCTTGCCAACAGCATATAGTTGGGTCATGCCTTTTTATCCATTCTGCCAATCTCTGCCTTTTGACTGGAGAGTTTAATCCATTGATGTAAAAATCAATACAGATAATACAGAACTTTCTTCTGTCATTTTCCTATTTAGACTTTTTCTTATAACTTTTTGTCCCTTACATTCATTAATGCCTGTCTTTATTTTTATTTGATTTTTTTTGTTGTTTTACCTTATTGAATACCTTCTTATTTCTATCTGGGTAAATGTTTCAGCTCTTTTCATGTGTCTACCATGGGGTAAAATTTAACATCCCAAATATATAAAAATCATATTTATTTTGATAACTTCAATACCTTGCCTACATTCCTTTCCTTTAGCCAACATTTTTGAACTTGTTACCACTTATATTTTTGTACATTTTATGTCCAAAAACAAACTTATCATTACTTTTTATACATTTGCCTTTTCACAGCTGTGGAAGTAAGAAATGCAGTTAAATATCAAACAATGATATACAATAATACTGATATTTGAAACAATCCAAATAGTCACCTTATTGCAGTTCTTTATTTCTTGATGCCCCTGTGAAACATTGTCTACTGTCCTTTCCTTTCAGTCTGGATAATTTTCTTAAAAGTTTCTTGTAAGGCAGGTTTACTGATAATGAACTCCCTCAGCTTTTGTTTATATGGCAATGTCATTTTTGAAAACTTGTCTCAACTGAATAAAATTCTTGCCTGGCATTTGTTTTCATTCTGCACTTACAGTATTTCAACATACTACTTCCATGTCACCTTGGCATCTGGTGAGAAATTGCAACACAAATTAATTGGGATTCCTTTGTACATAACACATTGTTTTTTTTGTGTGTGTTGCAGCTTTCAGAACTCTATCTTGGCCCTTTTCTGTTCAACAGTATCATCCATAGATGATGGGGTAACTTTTCTTCATGTTTATCCTGTTTGGTGTTCCTTGCGCTTCTTAGATGTGCATATTCATGTGTTTAGCTAGGTCAGTGGAGTTCTCTGTCATTATTTCTTTGAGTATTCTTTCTGCACTTTTCTCTTTTTCTTCTCCTTATGGGACTCCCATAATGCATATATTCATATGCTTGATTGTACCCCGGGTCACTTAGGGTATTTTCACATTTAACATTTTTTTTTCTTCCTGCACCTCAGCCTAGCTCAATTCTTTGAGTTCAACAATTCTTTCTTCTGCCAGTCCAATCTGCCCTTGAAATCCTCCAGGGCAATTTGTTTTTATTAAATTCAGTTTTATTGAAATACATTCACACACCATACAATCATCCATGGTATACAATCAACTGTCCACAGTATGATAACATAGTTATGCGTTCATCACCACAATCTATCTCTGAACATTTTCCTTACATCAGAAAGAACCGGAACAAGAATAAAAAATAAAAGTGAAAAAAGAACACCCAAATCATCCCCCCATCCCACCCCATTTGTCCTTTAGTTTTTATCCCCATTTTTCTACTCATCCATACACTAGATAAAGGGGGTGTGATCCACAAGGTCTTCACAATCACACTGTCACCCCTTGTAATCTACATTATTACATAATTCTGACTTCTAGATATTTATCTAAAAGAAATGAAAACTTCATTTCACAAAAAAATATTGATATGAATGTTTATAGCAGCCTTATTCATTATCATCAAACTCCAAATGTTCTTCAACTGGTAAATGAATAAATTAACTGTAGTACATCTACACAATGGAATCCTACTCCACAATAAAAAGCAATGAACTATTGATATATGCAACAACATGATTAAATCTCAGATGTGTAGTGCTAAGTGAAAGAAGCCAGACACAAGAGGCTACATATTGTATGATTCCAGTTATATGACACTCTGCAAAAGACAAAACTATAGGAACAAAAAACAGATCACTGATTTCCAGAAGATGGAGACAGAGGAAGAGGTAACTACAAAAAGGCAGGATAAGGGAATGTTGGGGAGTAATGGAGCTCTTTTATATACTGGTTGTGGTGGTGATTCCACAACTGTACGCTTTTGTCTAAATTCATAGAATTCTACACCCTCAAAATACTAAATTTTGTTCTATGTAGAATTAAAAATAAATAAATAAACACTTGAAAAAAATATTCACCAAAATTGCTGGATATGCATTATAAACATAATATAAAAATAATTAATTGCAAAAATTAGAAATCATAAATTTTCTGAAAGATACTACTATTTGCAACAGTAATAAAAACTGTAAGGCACCTAGAAATAAATCTAACAAAACATGTGCCAGACCTTTGTGTAGGGAATTATAAAACTTCATTGACATTAAATAAGACTTTCGTAAGTGAAGAAATATAACATGACCTTGGATGGCAAAACCCACTATCATAAAGATGTTAACTCTCCCCAAACAGCCTATAATTCAATACAAGTACAATCTGAATCCCAAAATGAGTTTTCATGGAATTTGGCAAACTGATCTTAAAATTCATATGAAAAAGCAGAAGGTCATAAATAGCAGAGAAAATTTTAAAGGAAAACATGAGGGAGACTCACCCTACTACATATCCAACCTATTTTTCAAAGCTTAAGGAAATAAGACACTGTGATACTGGCATAGGTATAGATCAGTGAACCAATGGAAAAGAATGGGGAACACAGAAACAAACCCTCACTCTTTGGAAACTTGATGGACCATAGAGACGGTATTATAAATAAATGGAAAATATTGGACTATTCAATAAATGATTCTGGGACCACTGGCTCACTCTACAAAAAATAAAATAAAATTAGATCCTTACTACATGCTATTCATAAAAATAAATTCCCATTGGATTTAAATCTTCAATGTTAAAATAAAATTAATAACTTGACAAAGAAAATTTTGGAGACTATTTTATGATCTTTGGGTAGGTAAGCTTTCTTAAGTCTCAAAAAGAACAAATTGTAAATGAAGCACTTGCAAATGCAACCACATTAAAATGAAAAAAGTTCTGTACCATATAAATCAACATAAATAAAGTAAAAAGACAAGCTACAAAGTGGGAGAAGCTGTTTTTCAACTTATATAACCTAGAAAGCATCAGACACATTGGTGGTAATGGTAGCACAACACTGTGAATGCAATTAACAGCACTGAAATGTATACTGAATATCATTAAAAGGAGAAATGTGCAATGATGACTGCTGCCTCCCGGTACCAAATACTGTTTGAGACCTGGAGGATGAATAAAGAAGACAATGAACTTCTCAGAAGCTCCACAGCTCCCACTAATAACGCCACAATTTATCATTTCAGTTGGTTACCATCATTATAAACCCTCTGTATGCCTCTGATTTCAATGCAAGATCAATTGCTAACATTAATTGTGTGCTTAATATGGGCACATCTGTGCTAAGCATGTTGTACGCATGATTTAACCTTCATGACAATCCTGTAGGGTAGTGTGATGGTTAACTTCTTGTGTCAACTTGGCTAAGTTATGATGTCCAGCTGTTTGGTCAAGCAAGTTCTGGCCTGACTGCTAGTGTGAGGGTGTTTTGTATATGGATTTGCATCTATAGTCAGTTAATAGCATCTACAGCTGATTGTATCTACAATCAACAAAGGAGATTGCCTTGAGGAATGAGAGGAGTCCCCTCATCCAATTAATTGCAGGTCTTAAAGCCAGAACTGAGGATTTCAAAAGTCAGAAAGAAGAATTCCTCCCTCTACTTCAGCTACCCAGTTCTCTTAGGAAATTCAACCCCAACTTCATTGAAGTCTCCAACTTCCTGCTCTGCAGAATTCAGACTTGCCAATCCTCAAGGTTTCATGAGTCAATTCCTACTATATATGGGGAGGGGGGACAAATTGTCTTAAAATTCAGATTCCAGGCCCCAGCCTCAGCGTTTGTTATTCCATACACCTTAAGTGGGAGTTACGAATCTTAATTTTTAACAAGTCTGTGTCAGTTATTTTTCTCTGGAGAAGATGAACACAGGCAAGTAATACGTTTATCCTGAGTTACAGATGAGAAAACTGAAGCACAGAAAGTTTATATAATTTTTCCCATATGCCACAGTTAATATATGGGCAAGCTGGGATTGGAAATATGCCAGGATAACATCAGAGTTTATGCTGTTAACTACACTGTGACCACATGAAAAACTGATTTGAAAATATGATGAATCAAACAAGTTAATTTGAATAAGTTTAGTATCTGATTCTAAATAATCAATCAAGTGAATGAATTCAACCACTTTGCAAACTGATTTGTATTTATAGTAGGAAAACAAACATTGCCTGGGCTTCTACCATGTATCAAGTGATTTCACATTCCCTATTTTATTAATTCCATCCCCAACATCAACTATGAGAGGGAAGTATCATCATTATCCCCATTTTTTCATGTACAGAAGAAATTAAGAATCAGTGTGATTAACTACCTTGCTCAAGATCACACAGCTACAAGTGGTAGAGCATGGTTTCGATTCCAAGTTCAGATATTTTTCCCTATAACGTAGTTGCTTATCTCAGACATATTTAAAGGCTGTAAATGATTCCATATGCCATATAACTGAAAAGTCCTATAACAGTCATTATCTACTATCTTAGTAAGCTAAATAAAGTAATGTACAGTTAATATCAAGAATCTGTAACTCATATGTTTAGGGCATTTAGTCAATATTTACTATAACTCAGTTAACCATCTTGACATAAGATGCCAAGTTCCCCATAGATCCTAGTACCAACCAACACATAGAATGAAATGTTCAGGGCATGTTAGCTGACAGACCTTTTTAGGTCAATTGAGAAAAACCTGGCATCATAAGGATCATAATTCTACTTATTCAATATATGCTA